>NC_081354.1:77897221-78009721 GCF_030684315.1 Stegostoma tigrinum | reverse complement strand
TGCCTACAATTATCTGGATTAACTCTGTTTCCATTCTTAAACAAAGGAATAACACTGGCCATTCTCTAGTCCTCTGGAACCTTGTTAGAGACCAAAGAGGATGCAAAGGTATCTGTTAAGGCCCAGCTATTTCCTCCCTTCCCTCCCACAGTATCCTGAGATAGATCTCATCTGGCCCCAGGGACTGGTCCACTTTATTGTATTTCAAGACACCCAACACTTCTGCCTTCATTACGTATCCCTGCCCGAGAGTATTTACACACCTTTCCCTAACCTCAACATTCCCCACATTTGTCTCTCTTCCATTTCCTGTGGCTCCACGCATGACCTCTCTCTTTTATCCTTGAGTGGACCTACTCTTTCTCTACCTACCCTCTTGCTCCTAAAATATATTTAAATGCCATGGGATCCTCCATAATTCTGCTGGCCAAGGACATTTCATAGCTCCTTTTAGCCCTGTTAACTCCCCATTGGAGATCCTATCTACTTGCTCGACATCCTTCAAGAACTCTGTCTATTTTTAATTGCTTAGACCTGAGATACGTTTCCTTTTTTTTGACTAATCTGATAATTTCCCCCGGCCATCCAAAGTTCCCAAATCCTGCCAGTCCTGTCCTCCATTTTCACTGGAACATGCCTGTGCTGCACTCTAAATCAATTGGTCTTTAAAAGATTCCCACATGTCAGATGTGGATTTACCTTTGAACAGCTGATCCCAATCCACATTCTCCAATTCTTGCCTAATTCAGTTATAGTTAGCCTTCCCCCAGTTTAACATGTTCATCAGAGATCCACTCTTGCCTTTATCCAGAAGTATCTGAAAACTTATGAAATTATTGTCATTATTCCCAAAATGTTCTCCCACTGAAACCTTGATCACGTGGCAGGGCTCACTTCCCAATACCTTGTCCAGTATGGTCCTTTCTCTCATTGAACTCTCCACATACTGTTTCAAGAAATCCTCCTGGACACAGCCAACAAATTGCTCCCATCCAAATCCCAGGCACTGAGGGAGTCCCATTCATCGAGATGTAGAGCACGGAAACATATCTTTCAGTTCAACTTGCCCGTGCCGACCAAATATCCTAAATAAATCTGTTCCACTTACCAGAATTTGGCCCATATCTCTATAAACCCTTTGTATTCATGTACCCATCCTGATACCTTTTAAATGTTATCACTGTACCAGCTTTAACTACTTTGCCTGGAAGCTTATTCCATATACATATGACACTCTGCATGGAAAGTTTGCTCCTTGAGTTGCTTCTAAATCTTTGTCCACTAACCTTAAACCCATGCACTCTTATTCTGGACTCCCCTAACTTGAGGAAATGCCCTTTGCTATTTACCCTATCCATACCACTCATGATTTTGTAAACATATACAAGGCCACCCCTCAGCATCTGATGCTCCAGGGAAAATAGCCCCAGCCTATTCAGCCTCTCCCTATAACTCAAATCCTCCAATTCTGGCAACATCACCTTTCTAGTTTCACAACATCCTTCCTGTAGTAGGGAGACCAGAGTGGCATGCAGTATTCCAAAAGTGGCCTAACCAATGTCCTGTACCACCACAATATGACCTCCCAACTCCTATACTCAATGCACTGATCAATAAAGGCAAGCGTACCAATGCCTTCTTCATTATCCTGTCTATTTAGACCTCTACTTTCAAGTAAAAACGGGGGAAGTTAAAATCACCCATCTCGATAACCCTTTTTTTTCACAGCTTTCCAGAATTTGACAAGATATCTCCTGTTGAATTTCTTGCATTGAAGCTAAGACAGTCCGAGCCTCCAGTTCTGCACATTTCATCAACCTCTCCCTACCTGCTCTTCCTCTTAGCTGTATTTGCCTTAGGCCCAAGCTCTTCCCTAATCTCTATACTTACTGACCTGCCGCTCCAGTTCTCACACCCCTGCCCCACTAGCTTAAACCCTCTCAAGTGGTAAAAGTCACTGGTGGGACACAAAACCCCACCAACTAACATGACTAACCCTCAACAAAAAACCAAAAGAACTGTGAATGCTGAAAATCAGAAACTAAAACAGAAATAAGCCTCTGTGTGGAGAAATCAGAGTTAATGGGAACTGCAGATGCTGGAGAATTCCAAGATAATACAATGTGAGGCTGGATGAACACAGCAGGCCAAGCAGCATCTCAGGAGCACAAAAGCTGATGTTTCGGGCCTAGACCCTTCATGAAGGGTCTAGGCCCGAAATGTCAGCTTTTGTGCTCCTGAGATGCTGCTTGGCCTGCTGTGTTCATCCAGCCTCACATTGTATTATCTTAGAAATCAGAGTTAACATTTTGGATCTTGTGATTCTTCTTCAGAGCTGATGGTAGTCCAGAAAAAGTTAGTGTTTATGCAAAAGATAGGGTGGTGGGGACAGGGGCTAAGGAGTAAACGATAGATGGATATAGAGCCCAAAGAGACAGAAGAATAGTTGGACAGACAAAGGAGTAGATAACAGTCAGTCTGGGAGAATGAATAGCTGCCAATGGGGACTATTAGTGGCTAATAATGGGAAGTGAGTAATAGCAGACCATGTGAATACAAGCCCTGGTGTGTGGGGGACATGACAGAAGGTGCCTCAAGACATAAAACTGTTGAACTCCATATTGAGTCCAGAAGGCTGTAGAGTTCCCAAACAGGAAGTGAGGTGCTGTTCTTCCAACTTGTGTTGAGATTCATGTTGATCTGGTGTATTTATCCCCATAGTGTTGTTAGGAAGAGAAGCCAGATTTTTGACCCAGGAGCAGTGATGTAAGATGATATGTGGTTTAGTGGTGACATTTCCATGCATTTCCAACTGTTTTCATTCTGGGTGCTAGAGGTCATAGGTTTGGAAGGTTCTGTTAAAGGAGTCTCAGCAGTTTCCAGCAATGCATTTTGTATATCAGGGTTAGCTAAAGTGGGTAGGGTGGTGGTGAGTGGTAGCGTTGGGGTTCAAGATTTTGGGATTATGATCTTCAAGCCAAATAGTGGCCATGGAACTTGGTTTGAGTTTTGGCATCTGCAGGACACCTTCAACTCTTGATGTGCGTTTTTTTCAGTTGGTGGACATGGCTCAATCATCTGTGATCTGAGGTCCAGTTGTTGCTAAAACTACAATCCATGACAAGTGGACCTTTCTTCTTCACATGGCACCCACAACCCCCATTTCAATCAACAAATGTTCTTTCCCCTACCTCCTGCTGAACATCTCTCAAAATTCCCCTCCCCACAAATGTCAGACAGCCATTCATCAGCCCCAAACACACACTCCCATCACCATCCAAGCAACAACCCTGAACACCAATATCCCTCAATTTACTCTGGTGTCATGATGAGTGTGAGATGTTACAATGGGGCCACATGGGAAGTACTACTGTATATGTCACACCCTACTGTCACACAGCTATTATGCATCTGCGTTGGAGGGTGTAAATGTTTAAGATGGTGATGAAGTGTGATCAAGTAGAGTGCTTTTTCCTGGATGGTGTTGAGTTTCTTGAGTGGTTTTGGAGCTGTGTTTTTCCAGGCAAGTGTTGAGTATTCCAGCACACTCATAGACTTGTGCATTGTAGACCATGATGAGGATTGGGACAGTCGGCTGGTGAGTTAAACATCATGGAATCCAATGTCTCTGACTTAATTTTGTAGCCACAGTATTGATATGACAGATCTTGTTCAGTTTCTGGTCAAAAGTTATTCCCGGGATGTTGATAGTGGGGTGCAGCAATGGATGGTAATGTTGGCCAGTAGGGAAGGTCGTTAGGATTCCCTCTTATTGAAGATGGTTAGCTCCTGACACAATGACAGGGTTTACTGGAAAATCTCAGCAGGTCTGTCAGCATATGTGGAGAGAAATCAGAGTTAACATTCATGTCCAGTGACCTTTCCTCAGAACTGAAGAAACATTAACTCTGATTTCTCTCCTCAGATGATGCCAGAACTGCTGAGGTTTTCTGGCAGTTTCGGTTTACGTTTCAGATTGCCAGAAACCACAGTTCTTTCATTTTTTTTGTCTATTTCCTGGCACTTGTGTAGCACAAATGTTACTTGTCACTTTCCAGCCCAAGCCTCAATGCTGGCCTTATATCTTGCAGTATTTGACCACGAATTGGTTCAGTACATGAAGAGTTGCGAACAAGGCTGAAAATTGTCCAATCACCAGTGAACATGTCCACTTCTGATGAGGACATTTAAGGGTCACTCACATTGCAGTTGATCTGGAGTCACATGCACAATTAGCAAAACTGAAGTCAATGGGAATTCTCTGGTTGGAGCCATTCCTGGCTCAATGGAAGCTGGTTGTAATTGTTGGAGGTCAGTTAGCTCAATGCTGAGGTGTCATGTCAAGGACTCCTTGGGATACTTAACTCATACCTGACCTGCAAAATGCCTGTGAAAGGCAATGGAAGTAAATAATTGTTCACACTTTCCCAATATTCATTTGCTTCACGTTAGCGAACGTAAAATTCACAGTAAAAACAAGAGAAATTCACTGGGATTTGCATCAATTGAGACAAAGATATCATTTTACTTTTTTGAAAAGGCAGACAAAAGCCAGTCGGAAAGTTACCATGTCAACATGTCACATTGTAAAATGATAGATTTAAGGAAATTTGACTTTCAAAGGAGATGTGCAAACCACTCTCAGTTAGTAATTAAATCGGTAGATTTCATCAATGTGGTACTTGGCCTGCGCTCAGAATTTTGTGCATTTTACAAGTGATTCAATAAGCATTTCTGTATTTTGTTTCTGCTGAAGGATTCTCTTACTGTGTTAACCAACTCTATACACACAATATTGATGTTAAAAATTTTCCAATTGCAGTCAAGTTTGTTTCTGGCTATTATGTTGTAATCAGTAACTTTATTCAAGGCATGAACTGTAGGTTATAGATCTACCAGTGAAGCATTTGGCTCCCTGTCGGATAAATTGCCTCAATCAAAATTAACTTCCCAGCTGGGCTTATTGCTAATTCACATCAATCCATTACTATGCATGTCATATATCTTCTTTGTCTTCAAGAACAAAATCAGATTGAAATTAAACAACTGTTAATTTTTGAATATTGCTGATAAGAGACATGGGTTCATTTTTTTGGCTAAGTGTGAGTTGTGTTGAGTATAATGGGGGCTATCTCACCTCAAGGCCTAATGAGATTTCTCACAGTATCTTATCAGACTTGCCTCATTAACTAACCACCCCATCCCCATTGAATCCCTCATGTTTCCTTCCAGCCCCATCTTGCCACAAGCTGTTCTGAGAAAAACTCATCACCCAGCTGAACATCTGCCCAAAAATCAGCAAACGAATGTCCCCATCATGTTGTAAAAGGCCACTGGACACGGGTATTCCAAAGTTTCCCTTCTTAGTGATGGATACAGTGCGGAGATGTTGAAGAAGGGGTAGATAGTGCTGCAAATCTCCGGCTGGAAAATGACCTTAGAATCACAGAATCGTACAGTATAGAAGATGCTCTTTGGCCCTTCAAGTCTGTACTGCCCAAGCTGTAGGTACCACGATATCTAAACTAGTCCCACTTTCCCGCACTTAGGGTCGCAGAGTCATAGAGTCATTGAGCTGTATAGCATGGAAACACACCCTTCAGTTCAAATCGTCCATGCCAACAAGATATCCAATATAAATCTAGTCCCATTTGCCTGCATTTGGCCCATTTTCCCTCTAAACCCTTGCTATTCATATACTCGTCGAAATGCCTTTTAAATGGTGTAATTGTACCTGCCTCCACGACTTCCTCTGGCAGCTCATTCCATACACACACCACCCTCTGTGTGAAAAAGGTGCCCATTAAGCCCCTTTGAAATCTTTTCCCTCTCACCTTAAACTGATGCTGTCTAGTTTTGGACTCAAGGACCAGCCCAGGGAGAAGGCCTTGGCTATTTACCCTATCCATGTCTTCCATGATTTTCTAAACCTCTATAAAGGTCACCCCTCAGCCTTCAAAGCTCCAGGAAAAATAGCTCCGGCCTATTCAGCCTCTCGTGATAGTTCAAGCCCTCCAACCCTGGCAATATCCTCATAAATCTTTTCTGAGCCTTTCCAGTTCCACAACATCCTTCCTATTGGAAGGAGACCAGAATTGCACACAATACTCCAAAAGTGGCCGAACCAATGTCCTGTACAGCCACAAAGTGATCTTGGCCCACAGCGTTGAATGTTATTACACTCCCAGTGCTCATCCAAGACCTTTTTAAAGATAGTGTGGTTTCCCACCTCAACTACCCTCCCAGGCAGTGCATCCCCACTGCACTCTGGGTGAAAACATTCTTCTTCAAATCCCCCCTAAACCTCCTGCCTTTCACTTTAAACCTATGTTCCTCTGTTATTGACCTTTCAACTAAGAGGAATAGCTGTTCCCTTTCCATCCTATACATGGCCTTCATAATGTATACAGCACAGTCAGGTCCCCCCACCCAACCCCACCACTTCCTCCCACCCCAACTCAGCCTCATCTGCTCCAAAGAAAATAATTCCAGCTAACCCAGCCTGTCTGTATGGCTGAGATGCTCCATCCCAGGCAGCATTCCTGTGAATCTCCTTTGCATCCTCTCCAATGCAATCACATCAGTCCTATAGCGTAGTGACCAGAACTGCACACAGTACTCCAGCTGTGACCTAACCAAAGCTCTATATAGCTCCAATGTAACCTGTTCACTCTTATAATTCATGCTGCAACTGATATAGGTGTGTCCCTATGCCTTATATAGGTACAGCTGGATGGATGGCAAACCAGGCCTTCAATGGTCCTATGATGTGTGAGCTCAGAGCTAAGGAGACTGAGTTGTCCTTTGTTAGCTGATTGTTTTCAGAATTTCTCCTCACTCACTTTGCTCTTTGAGACCCAGATTCTTACAATCTGACAGAAACATTAGTAAAGACAAGTAAACTGTCCATGGCTTCCTGCTCTATGAATGGAACAGGATCAGCTCTCATATGAGCAGCCAACTGAACACAAGTCCCCAGATAACCAGGCCAGAACATTTCCCGCACTGATCTCCCAGCTGTAGAACGCCTGCAGCACAATGACCATCTCTCCTGGAATCTCCTTGTGATTTTCACTCCTTCATGACATTTTTATGCACAGTTTGGTGACTGTCACCACTGACCTACCAGCAGAGTGACAGCAGCTTTAAGGTTTGTATCTACTGCTGCCTGTTTTTTTTTCCTGATCCCTCAGTGATGTTATTCCCTTCTCAATTTGTTTGTATATTGTTTGAAAACTCTCAGGGGTCAGGTTCCGAAGGATAGCGTGTGTAAGGAGAATGTGAAGAGCAGCCACATTTTCAGAGTGAAGAGTTCTTTTATCTGCTGGGTTAATATATGTGGCACCTTATTCCTGATTGTGCTGACCAGAAACAGCACTGAACCTGCTCCTCAAGCTCAGAGTCAAAGATGGCAACGGAATAGGACACTCCAGCTAGAGCTCATCCACTCCACCTGTTCTTCCTTTTCTTTTCTTCTCTTTCTTTTCCTATTAATGTCATTTTTCTTCTTCTCTCCCAGCCTCCACTGGCCACTGCCGGCCTCTGACCACACCCAGCCTCTGGAGACTGGTGACCTCCCAGCCTGGCACAACGGCCTCCCACCATGGCCTGGTGACCAACCAGCCTGGAGTTGTGTCCTCACCATGCGGCCAACTGCCGTGCTGTCCCCTCAGCCCAGTGTAGTGCCCCCTCGGCCCGGTGTAGTGCCCCCTCGGCCCGGTGTGGTGCCCCCTCGGCCCGGTGTGGTGCCCCCTCGGCCCGGTGTAGTGCCCCCTCGGCCCGGTGTGGTGCTCCCTCGGCCCGGTGTGGTGCCCCCTCGGCCCGGTATAGTGCCCCCTCGGCCCGGTGTGCTGTCCCCTCAGCCCGGTGTAGTGCCCCCTCGGCCCGGTGTGGTGCCCCCTCGGCCCGGTGTGGTGCCCCCTCGGCCCGGTGTAGTGCCCCCTCGGCCCGGTGTGGTGCCCCCTCGGCCCGGTGTGGTGCCCCCTCGGCCCGGTATAGTGCCCCCTCGGCCCGGTGTAGTGTCCCCTCGGCCCGGTGTAGTGCCCCCTCGGCCCGGTGTAGTGTCCCCTCGGCCCGGTGTGGTGCCCCCTCGGCCCGGTGTAGTGCCCCCTCGGCCCGGTGTGGTGCCCCCTCGGCCCGGTGTGGTGCCCCCTCGGCCCGGTGTAGTGCCCCCTCGGCCCGGTGTAGTGCCCCCTCTGTCCGGTATAGTGCCCCCTCAGCCCAGTGTAGTGTCCCCTCAGCCCGGTGTAGTGCCCCCTCGGCCAGGTGTGGTGCCCCCTCAGCCTGGTGTAGTGCCCCCTCGGCCCGGTGTAGTGCCCCCTCAGCCCGGTGTGGTGCCCCCTCAGCCTGGTGTAGTGCCCCCTCGGCCCGGTGTAGTGCCCCCTCAGCCCGGTGTGGTGCCCCCTCAGCCTGGTGTAGTGCCCCCTCGGCCCGGTGTAGTGCCCCCTCAGCCCGGTGTAGTGCCCCCTCAGCCCGGTGTGGTGCCCCCTCAGCCCAGTGTAGTGCCCCCTCGGCCTGGTGTGGTGCCCCCTCAGCCCGGTGTAGTGCCCCCTCGGCCCGGTGTAGTGCCCCCTCAGCCCGGTGTAGTGCCCCCTCAGCCCGGTGTGGTGCCCCCTCGGCCCGGTGTGGTGCCCCCTCAGCCCGGTCCGGTGCCCCCTCAGCCCAGTGTAGTGCCCCCTCGGCCTGGTGTGGTGGTCTAAAGCGATCTCCCTGCCTCACGACCTTCAAGATGAAACCCGACGAAGCCTGGAGCCAGGGCCTGGTGCAGACCAGCAGCTAGGTGCCAGCATGGCCTGGGTTGGAAGGCCGTGGTTCTGAACTTTTATTTCTGCAACACTAGTATTTATATCTCTATTTTCTAAGACCTTGTAACTAAAGAAGCTGTACGTAGGTACCTTTGTGCCTAAGATAGCGCTGTAAGTGATGACATAGAAACTTTTCACTGTACTCGTTCAGTATATGTGACAACAAAGGCTATTTCTAATTCTAAGCAGCTTTCAATCCTCTGACAGTTAGCAGCTTCAGGTAACCAGGATTGTAGCTGACGGTAATCTAGGGAGTGTGCAGCAGGCCGATTTGCTCAGCCTTGTTGTTGCATGCACCTTGTTTAATACCTGTTTCTTCCTGCTGGAATTCAAGGGCATGTTCTGGTCTCTTTATTTTCTTGCACTGTCCATCGGAGTCAAGTGTTTCATTCAGCTCAATGTCAGAATCTGGTTCTGGGATTCTTCCTTTAGCCCCTCTCCAAAGTTGTGTAAGTTGATCACTTTTCTTTCCTTTATTCATTCACGGGATGAGGGCATCGCTGGCTAATCAGCATTTATTGCCCATCCCTAACTGTCCATCGAGCAATTGAGAGTCAACCACATTGCTGTGGGTCTGGAGTCGGATGTAGGCCAGACCAGGTAAAGTTGGCAGTTTCCTTCCCTGATGGGCATTAGTGAACCAGGTGGGTTTTTCCAACAATCAACAATGGATTCACGGCCATCATTGGATTCTTAATTCCAGATATTTTATTGCATTCAAATTCCACCATCTGCCATGACAGGATTCAAATATAGGTCCCCAGAACAATATCTGGGTCTCTGGATTAACAGTCCAGCAATTGTGCCACGAGGCCATCACCTCCCCCTATTAATAAATGATGGACTTAATAAATTATGAATGTGGTCCTCTATTCTGGATACAACAAGCTCTGAGGGGCTCTTGTGGAGCAGTGGTAGGAGGCCCAGGTTCACATCCCACCTGCTCCAGAGGTGTGTAATACCATCTCTGAATAGGCTGTTTAAAAAATACCGAAAACATGTTCCAGGGGGGTTTTGAATGCCGGAAACACAAAGCAGAGAATCAATGCGCTCTATTGTGTAGCTAAAGATGACACTCACCCTCTCCAACAAGGAGAAACTTGTGGAAAAGTCCTGAAATTGACTGGATTGCTGAAGGTGGTTTCAAAGATACTAATGAACACAAACAACCCCATTGTGTCTGCCTTTGCTTTCTCCATGATGAGCATACAGCAGTATTTTTAAAAAATCTCTTTCCTTACATCTACACTTTCAGAATGATGTAACACCATCCCAAGATATTTATATTGTATAGAAACCCCTTCCTATGAGGAATAACTGTGGGAGATTGGGATCTATCTGTTTAACTAATTTCTCAAAAGAGAGTCCATCTCCAATCATCAATAGTTTTCAATGATTTAGACAGTAAAAACAGTTTTGCCTTTCACTCTTGCTGGGGATAATGACCTCAGTGAAGTCATCAACTAGTATTGGAACCTTCTCCTCCCATGTCCTCACTGGTGCTGCATGACTGTTTTGACTCGTGTTCTGAAGTAACCTCAGGAGAGCCAAACTGCAGCTTATTTCCCACAAGAACAGTGTGTGACAAGCAGGAACATTGTTAACATTGCCTGAAGTGTGGGCAGCAGGAGTGTTCAGAGGATATCATCCAGACAGAAAACATCATGTCCATCACACATTGCATTCAACTTGATATCATCATCTAATTGAGTGGAGGTTGCTAACTCCATGCAGAGAACGCACTCTTCCATAATAAATTCCACCATTAATCTTACTCCGAGATAAAGGTTCCCCTCATAGGCTATGGCACCAATTGTCTCCACCATCAGTTCTTTGATATTGTTGTAGTCTTGAAGCAATGATTTCAAATCAGCCACAATTAAGATTAGATTAGATTCCCCACAGTGTGGAAACAGTCCCTTCGGCCCAACAAGTCCACACCGCCCCTTGAAGTATCCCACCCAGGCCCATTGCCCTGTAACCCACACACTCCTGAACACTATGGGCAATTTAGTATGGCCGATCCACCTAGCCTTCACATCTTTGTGACTGTGGGAGGAAACTGGAGCACCCGGAGGAAACCCACGAAGACACGGGGAGCATGTGCAAACTCCAAACAGACAGTCGCCCAAGGCTGAAATCTAACCCGTGTCCCTGGCGCTGTGAGGCTGCAGGGCTAACCACTGAGCCACCGTGCTGCCCTCATGTTTAACTCATTCTTCTCTCCAAATGTGAAGGAACAAATGTGATAAGACGCTTGCTGACACTTTGTGTTCCCAGCCTAGTTTTGAATGGAGGATGTCCACATGGAGATGGATGAAGGCTGGCAACATTTCTCACACACAGAGTGAACATGTTCCACAAAATGGTCATCCAATCTACCTGTCGTCTCACCAAGGTAGAGGAGACCACATCGTGAGCTGTGGCTACGTGGAAACACTCTGGCTTCTGAATCTGAAAGCTATGGGTTCAAGTGGGCCAGACTGGCACAGTGGCACACTGGTTAGCACTGCTACCTCACAGCACGAGGGGCAGGCTCAATCCCACCCTTGGGTGACTGTGGAGTTTGTACATTCTCCCCGTGTCTGCATGGGTTTCCTCCGGGTGCTCCGGTATCCTGCCACAGTCCAAAGACGATTGCAATGTGGCTAGCCAGATGAACCTCATCAAATATGAGTTCTCTGAGTGCTGCTGTTAACTTGGTCCAATCAGGGAGCCCTGGCTGAACAGATATAAACAGGAGTGTCTCAGGTAGATAGGATGGTGAAGAAGGCATTTGGTACTCTTGCCTTTCTTGGTCAGTGCATTGAGTATAGGCATGATGCGGAGGTGTGAGTGTTGCACAGGGGTGGACAATGTTAGAATTCACACGACACCAGGTTTTAGTCCAACAGGTTTATTTGAAAACACAAGCTTTTGGAGTGCTGCTCCTTCATTGGGTGAAGTGACCTGATAAAGGAACTGTGCTCCAAAAGCTTGTGATTTCTAATAAACCTATTGGACTATAACCTAGTGTCTTGTGAATGCTGACATTGAGTATAGGAGTTGGAGTATCATGTTGCGGCTGAACAGCACATTGATTAGGTCACTATTGGAGTACTGCATATAATTCTGGTGTCCCTGTTCTAGAAATGATATTGTGACACTTGAAATGGTACAGACAAGATTGACAAGGATATTGCCAGAGTTGGAGGGTTCAAGCTAGAGGGAACAGGCTGAATAGGCTGGGGCTATTCTCCTTGGAACATCAGAGGTTGAAGGGTGACCTTATAGAATTTAATAAAATCAGGTTGGACATGGATAGGGTGAATAGCCAAGGTCCTTTTTCCCAGGGTAGGAGAGTCCAAAGCTAGATATAAGGAGAGAGGAGAAAGATATAAAAGGGACCAAAGGGGCAACTTTTACACACGGAGGGGAGTGCATGTATAAAATGAGCTGCCAGAGGAAGTGGTGGAGACTGGTATAATTACAACATTTAAAAGGCATCTGGATGGGTATATGAGTAGGAATGTTGACAGGGAAATGGGCCAAATGCTGGGAAATGAGACTAGATTAATTTAAGATATCTGGTCAGCATGGACGAGTTGGATCGAAGTGTCTGTTTCTGAGTGTGTGAGAGAGAGTGTGTGTTTTGTCAGAGTGTGTGTGTGAGAGAGAGAATGTGTGTGAGAGAGTGTGTGAGAGACAGTGTGTTCGTGAGAGTATGTGAGTGTGTGTGAGAGTGTGTGTGTGAGAGAGAGAGTGTGTGTGTGTGTGTGTGTGTGTGTGTTTGTGTGTGTGTGTGCGTGTGTGTGTGTGTGTGTGTGTGTGTGTGTGTGTGTGCGTTTGACAGTGTGTGAGAGAGAGTGTGTATGACTCCATGTGCAGGTTAGTTGGTTTGGCCATACTAAGATGTCCCACAGTGTCCAAGGACGTGCAGTCTAGGTGGGGTAGCCATGGGAAATGCAGGATTTCAAGGATAGGATAGGGATTGGATCTGGTTAGGATGGTCTTCAGATGGTCAGTGTGGACCCAATGAGCTGAAGGGCCTGCTTCCATACCATAGTGATTTTATGATTCTGAGTCCCATTTCTATGACTTTGTTACCTGCTTCAGGAAAGCAATGACAGTGTTGCTGGTGCAGCTCTTAAATGCAACTTTAAATTGGGGTGATTTCAAAAAGGGCTGTGCTACCGTGAGTGACATACTTCAATTAGATGGATAGATTAGAGAAATGAGCTTCAATTCAAGATCTAGATATTTTCTAATCAGCCTGTTCAGACCTGTTATTACACACTTCTAGAGCAGGTGAAACTTGAACCTGGGTGTCCTGGCTCAAAGGTACCACTGTACCACAACTGCCCTGTCAATTCCAGATCTTTTCCTGGAATTTAAACTCCATCAACTGCTGAGATGTGAACCCATATCCTCAGAATCTTAGCATAGGTCTCTGCATAACGAGTACAATGACATTAGCACTATATCCCCACCATCTCGACTAAAAACAGAATGTTAACGATGGTGGCATGTCATTTAGGTGAAGAGCCTATTATAGTGGAACAGCTGGAGGCATGTGGAAGGAGGAAAAATTGGGCGATGCTGGTAGTGCTAGGGTGTGTGGGTGAATTGGAGTGCTTGAATGTTCGATCTAAGCTCTTCCAATCATCGAGTGCTAATGGCTGGGAGATGTTCACATAGTCCAGCGAACAGCATCACTGAGCAGCATGAGAGGCAAACAATATGGTAAGTTTGATATAATGTGTGAAGATGTACCTACAAACTTCGACCACGCCCATGAGTTTGTTGCTCTCTGATGAAGGGTCTAGGCCTGAATCATCAGCTTTTGTGCTCCTGAGATGCTGCTTGGCCTGCTGTGTTCATCCAGCTCCACACTTTGTTATCACGAGTTTGTTGAACTGCTTTTGGCAATGCTGCCGGATCCCTGGAGCCAGATTTGAGATATTTAGCTCCTTGACTACCACCTGCCTCTCCTTTCATACCATCTGCCCTGGCAGCCCTCTGACACTTGCATGGAAACATAGTTTGCATCCTTGCATTTACATTGGTCATTAATACCTGCAGAGCCACATCTCTGAACCTGAGAGACCTCTCCTTGCTGTTAATTATTCCTCAAATATCAATCTGCAACAGTCGCCCGTTATTCACCACAGCTTCTCTTTAACTGGGGAAGAGCTGGAGACCCACTAGAACAATTGCTGGGCTCACGTGCTCTTCAGCCCATGTTTAAGTATGCAGGCAGACAGTAAAACAGGTCACACATTTCCCATGGCTGTATGCACCAACCATTTGAATGAGGAAACATCTCAAAATGTGCATGATGTCTGCCTCCACAGCAAATGTTGCAGTCTGGATACAAACTGCAGGCTACTTTGTGGCTTTCTGTTCCTTCATCCAAATCACAACTATATACTGTGAGGAGCTCAAACCCCTGTGCACATCCCTGAGCAAAACTACTTGTCACAATCCTTTAAAAATCTCCTATGCCAATACCATCCTCTTTCCTAAAGAATATTGACTTATGACTGGTTGCATGTTCTCTGTTTTTTGGTAACCCTCTCTTGTGCAACATCTTACTGTCTGGAAATCTGCATTACTAATAAACATTGATACCATGTTAATGACCTCCTCAAAATATTCATTCAGAGTCATTGGCCATGACCTACCTTTCACAATTGCTGTTGTTTGTGATACCTGACCCAAAATCATCAAACACAGATTTAAACGTGAAACAGGAACAAAACAATTGCATCATAATTTTCTTTGCTTTAAAGGTCCTGTTCATTGTTGAGAGTTAAGAAATAACAGCTCAAGGTTAATGACATAGCTCCTTCATGTTCTGTTTGTGTTGAGCTGGCGAGCGTGCAGTTTGAACAACTCACAGGTTATTCAACAGTAATATAGGGATCTGTTAAACAACAGGCAGTACAGTGGCTCAGTGGTTAGCACTGCTGCCTCATAGCGCCAGGGACCCAGGGCTGACTCCACCCTCAGGCATCCGTCTGTATGGAATTTGCACATCTTCTCCATGCCTGCATGGGTTTTCTCTGGGTGCTCCAGTTTCCTTCTGCGATCCAAATATGTGCAGGTTAGGTGGACAGGCCATGGGAAAAGCAGGGTTACAGGTAAAGGGTAGGGGGGTGGGTCTGGGTGGGATATTCTTCAGAGTGTCAATGTGGACTTGATGGCTGAATGACCTGTTTCCACACTGTAAGGAATCTATGATGGAAGATCTGTAATGGTTTCTTTTTCACAGCTAAACAGATACATATGCAGCACAGAGTGATCACCAGGCACAGCCCATGCCTCAAGTGGGACAGTGTAGGGAGCGCTGTGGCCTCTGGTCATGTCATAACATCCACGTACTTGGTTCATTTGCATATTGAGCTCTTAAACAGACATCACTCTAAAGGTGATAACACAAACAGAAATGGATTGCAACTTTGACAAGTACACAGGTCTAAAAATCTACTAATCATTTTGGTAGTTTGACAACTCTTCCAGATATTGTTATTGTGTGAACTTCTGAAAGTACGGATATTTACCATTGGCAAATTGCCATTCTTGGTAAGCAGAAATGCCATTAGTGTATTTTATTATTGCTTTGGTGCCCCATCACATTGTCATTTTCTCAGTGAGTTTCTTTGTGTTCACTGAGCACATCTGGCATATTATATACTTCCCTTAGCTGGCTTCTGTTCCTCCTCAGCATTGCTCACTAGTCATTGTGACTTCATAAATTCCAGACTTACTGTGATCAGTTGGGAAGCCCTGTGGTTAGCCATTGTTCCCAGTGTGGGGTGTGTGACACTGAACTTTTATTTAGGTAGTTCTGTACCTACATGCTAGCTGTAAATCATCTTTATCTTCCATTGTTTGTATAGAAGAATCTCCCGTATCTTAGAGAATTTGTATCAACAGTGTCTGCCGACAAGGTTAGCCCCATATGCAGAACTGTTACTCTGAGGTTTAACATGGAAATGTGAAAATCTTGTTGCATTGTCATTCACTTCAGAATGAGTGAATTAACAGAGCTCATCATTCACTTGGGGAGACTGTTTAACCCGGAGTAACATGGGGAGGGTATCGCATGGTTCATGCCCCATGTTGTACACATGCCCCTGAAAGGTTTGCCAGTTTACTGATGTCCCATGTCAGAAGTGATTTCTCCAAGTGCACCAAACAGACTGAACATGGCATTCAACATGCCTGACTCGGATACACTTGAGTTTATCTTTGTCTGTCTGACAATTGGAAATTTGCAGAAATAATTGGTGCTGAGATAAAGTGCTGTCCATTCACAGTAAATAGATCAGTGTGATTTTGACAAAGGGACTGTGGAATCTTACATTGGGAAAGTTCTTTACGTTGCTGTAGTTAGTGGCTCTAGCCTGTGTTAGACATACTCAATAATCTTTTGGTATCACCATTACTTCCTGACAAATGGACTATCTCCCACATTGATCATCTCACCTGTTCTCTGCTCATATCTCCCTGATATAATTGTCACAATGTGTCCTATTCTTTGCTCTTGTTTTTCTTTCAAGGTGACACTTCATGAGATACCAAGAACAGCTCTGTACAACCGAAGGTATGTGGTAGTGACTGGCACCTGTTTTATCACTTTCAATGATAACAGTTCACAGTGCCTTCAGTTCTGGGTCATTAGTTATTTGCGAGTGAATTTGGTTACATTAATGTTGACCAAAATGCAATAGTTCAGTTTTGAGTATATCTACCATCTTGATGTCTTTCCTGTCAACTTATAGATCTAATGGAACTTCTGCATCCTTGTTTGGGTTTAGCAATTTACTTAACGCAACCGAGGACATCATTTTGGTGCCAGGTTTGTAACAGACACAAAAACATATTGCTGTTCTTTTACAAGTAGTCAGTGTAGTCTAAGTGGAAGAGAAGGCCACAACGGGAACAGCGGATGCAGTATACCACATTGGCGGATGTGCAGGTGAACATCTGCTTGATGTGGAAAATCTTCTCGGGGCCTAGGATTGGGATGAGGTGGGAGGTATGGGGGCAGGTGTAGCACTTCCTGCGGTTGCAGGGGAAAGTGCTGGGTGTGGTGGGGTTGAAGGGGAGTGTGGAGCGTACAAGGGAGTCCCGGAGAGAGTGGTCACTCCGGAAAGTAGACAAGGGTGGGGAGGGAAAAATGTCTTTGGTGGTGGGGTCGGATTGTAGATGGTGGAAGTGTCGGAGGATGATGTATTGTATCCGGTGGTTGGTGGTGTGGTATGTGAGGACTAGGGGGATTCTCTTTTGGTGGTTATTGCGGTGTCGGGGTGTGAGGGATGAGTTGCGGGAAATGCAGGAGACATGATCGAGGGCGTCCTCGACCACTGCAGGGGGGATGTTGCAGTCCTTGAAAAACGAGGACATCTGGGATGTACGGGAGTGGAATGCCTCATCCTGGGGGCAGATGCGGCGGAGGCGAAGGAATTGGGAATAGGGGATGGAATTTTTGCAGGAAGGTGGGTGGGAGGAGGAGTATTCTAGGTAGCTGTGGGAGTCGTTGGCCTTGAAATGGATATCGGTTTCTAGGTGGTTGCCTGAGATGGAGACAGAAAGGTCCAGGAAGGTGAGGGATATGTCCAGGTGAACTTAAGGTTGAGGCGGAAGGTGTTAGTGAAGTGGATGAACTGTTTGAGCTCCTCATATTCCGCTTGGGAACCTTGCAGCCCAGTGGTATCAAAGTAGATTTCACAAGCTTGAAAATCTCTCCTCCCCCAACCACATCCCAAAACCAGCCCAGCTCGTCCCTGCCTCCCTAACCAGTAACCTATCCCCTCCTCCCACCTCAAGCCATACCCCCATTTCCTAACTACTAACCTCATCCCGCCCCCTTGACCTGTCAGTCCTCCCCGGACTGACCTATCTCCTCCCTACCTCCCCACCTACACTCACTTTTACTGGCTCCATCCGTGCCTCTTTAACTTGTCCGTCTCCTCTGCACCCATCTTCTTCATCCATCTTCGATCCGTCTCTCCCTCTCTCCCTATTTATTTCAGAACCTGCTTCCCTTCCCCCATTTCTGACGAATGGTCTTGACCCAAAACGTCAGCTTTCCTGCTCCTAAGATGCTGCTTGGCCTGCTGTGTTCATCCAGCTCCACACTTTGTTATCTCTGTATTTTCAAAGCTTGCCTAACCAGTTCCGCAACTACGGAGTCACCAAAGCACAGCTTTATCCTTTGCTTTAAAAGATTGATCTCAATTGGGAGGTATTGAATCTGTAGCAGGGAGCACCTATGGGACATTACATCCATCACCTTCACTAATCACTGACTGAACTCTGTCAAAAAAAGGCCCATAATGATCATTCCACACGTTCACCAATGGAAATCTTATTACAACTTTTACTTTTATACCTTTATATATAAAAGTATAAATTGATAGATAGGTATATAAATATAAATATAAATATAAATAGGTAGACTTTTATACCCTCTTGTGGTGTCGCGTTAGCATTCCCACCCTGGACTGGGAGGCCCAGGTTCAAGTCCCACCTGCTCCAGAAGTCTGTAGTAATATCTCTGAGCAGATTAATTAGAAAAATAGATTAACAGAAAAATGAAAAGTTTGATTTCTCTGTTCACGGTGGGGGAATTGGTAACCAGGATGGTCGTTTGTCTTTGCACTTTATAATTAACTTCATGCACTCCAGCTGTGTATTTAGCACTGTACTCAGCATTTGTTTCTATTTTTGGCTTGAAACCTTTTTGGCACTCCTTCTGTTTCCCCTGTACTGTTTCTGAATGTAACCCACTGATTTTCTTTTGTTGCTTGAATTTGTGAACTTTTCGTAGGAGGTGGGAGGTCCACAATAGAGGTCCAGAATAATCCATTAATAGTTTATCAGAGGCAAGGCCTTCATTTCATTTGTCAAGCTCTAAGCTCTCCCCAGTTCCTCATCTATTCCTTCCTCCCTCTGAACTATCTAACCCTTCCACCTGCCTCTTAGTGAAGAAATGTCAACCATTATGCCAAACTAAACTAGACCCACCTGCTTGCACTTGGCTCATATCCCTCCAAACATTTGTTGTTCGTGAACTTATCCAAATGTGTTTTAAATGTTGTAATTGTACCCTCATCCATCACTTTCTATGCAAGTTCATTCCACATATGAATGAGTCTCTGTGTATAAAAGTCGCCCTCATGCCTTTTCTAAATCTTTCCCGTCTCACCTTAAAAATATGCAGCCCTAGACTTGAAATCTCCTATCCTGGTCAAAAGACACCCACCATTCATCTTATCTATCTCACTCATGATTTTATAAACCTCTATAAGGTCACCCCTCAACCTCCTACACACCAGTGGAAAAAGCCCAGCCTATCCATCCTCTCCTTATAAGTCAAACTCTCCATTCCCAGCAACATCCAGGGCCTGTTTCCAAGCTGGATGACTCTATGACTCTATAACAAGCAGGAGAGTCACATGGGATGACTCAGCCTTTGAATTTGTCTTGACCAAGAGGGAAAGTCTATATTTTCCACCCAGCACCTCTTGCAGCAGCCCACCTAACTTTGGAAGACTGGGGCCAATCAAACCTCTACCACTCATTCTGCTAACACACTACCAACAGCAAAATAAAATTAAGCCATTCATACAGTGATCACAGTGAATCACAAACCCATTTTACTGAGCTCCAAAGATTGGAGACATTGTGGCTGGACAAAGTTAACACAGGCTGTGCAAACACCAATATCTTGGATTTTCCAAGAGCCTCAAGCACACAACCCTTGACATAAAAGTGGTGAATGTGGGTCAGGAGAGGTAGAAAGTTGGGAAAACCACTTGGACACAAGCGTGGGCATAAGCTTCAGCCGCCTCACCTATGGCACATGGTAAGAAAGAGGCAGGCCAGTGCAATGGCATCGCCAGCAGAACTTTGTCAAATTCCATATCTCATGTAACCAGTAGCCCAAGCACAGTGTCAGATATCTCGGTCAATCCCCTAACTCTTCTTCTGAGATGCACAAGTAATTTATTTCAAAGCATCGCCCTTTTAACTTTATCTTAAAGGGACTGATTAGTGGGGGGGCTATGCATGAACAATGGTCCACGTCCATGGCTAGTAGTGACTACCAAAGTGCACAGAGCCAGGCAATGGGCCAGAAAGGGATTTGATAAAGTACCACATAACATCAGCAAAGTGAAGTTCCGCAAGAATGCAGTAGCAGGGTGGATATACAGTTAGCTAAGTGACAGAAAGCACCAAGTTATGGTGAGCCATTATTTTTCAGATTTTATTTATTGTTCCATTGGGTGTGGACATGAGTGGCCACGCCAATATTCACTTTTGCCCTACTCCACCATTCTCCCTCCACTGGACACCTCCTTCCGGCCTTTTACCTGCACTCAAGGGAAGGTCGTGCCTCACAAACCTTATTGAGTTCTTTGAGAAGGTGACCAGACAGGTAGATGAGAGTAAACCAGTTGATGTGGTGTATATGGATTTCAGCAAGGCGTTCGATAAGGTTACCCACAGTAGGCTATTGTACAAAATGCGGAAGAATGGGATTGTGGGAGATATAGCAGTTTGGATCGGAAATTGGCTGCTGAAAGAAGACAGAGGGTGGTAGTTGATAGGAAATGTTCATCCTGGAGACCAGTTACTACTGCTGTACCACAAGGGTCGGTGTTGGGTCCACTGCTGTTTGTCATTTTTATAAATGACCTGGATGAGGGCGTAGAAGGATGGGTTAGTAAATTTGCAGACGACACTAAGGTCAGTGGAGTTGTGGATAGTGACGAAGGATGCTGTAGGTTGCAGAGAGACATAGATAAGCTGCAGAGCTGGGCTGAGAGGTGGCAAATGGAGTTTAATGCAGACAAGTGTGAGGTGATGCACTTTGGTAGGGGTAACCGGAAGGCAAAGTACTGGGCTAATGGTAAGATTCTTAGCAGTGTAGATGAGCAGAGAGATCTCGGTGTCCATGTACACAGATCCTTGAAAGTTGTCACCCAGGTTGTCAAGGCTGTTAAGAAGGCGTACAGTGTTTTAGCTTTTATTAATAGAGGGATCGAGTTCCGGAACCAAGAGGTTATGGTGAAACTGTACAAAACTCTGGTGCGGCCACACTTGGAGTATTGTGTACAGTTCTGGTCACCGCATTATAAGAAGGATGTGGAAGCTTTGGAAGGGGTGCAGAGGAGATTTACTAGGATGTTGCCTGGTATGGAGGGAAGGTCTTACGAGGAAGGGCTGAGGGACTTGGACTTGAGACTGTTTACATTAGAGAGAAGAAGGTTGAGAGGTGACTTAATTGAAACATATAAAATAATCAGAGGGTTAGATAGGGTGGATAGGGAGAGCCTTTTTCCTAGGATGGTGACGGCGAACACGAGGGGGCATAGCTTTAAATTGAGGGGTGAAAGATATAGGACAGATGTCAGAGGTGGTTTCTTTACTCAGAGAGTAGTAAGGGAATGGAACGCTTTGCCTGCAACGGTAGTAGATTCGCCAACTTTAGGTATGTTTAAGTCATCATTGGACAAGCATATGGATGTACATGGAATAGTGTAGGTTAGATGGGCTTGAGATCGGTATGGCAGGTCGGCACAATATCGAGGGCCGAAGGGCCTGTACTGTGCTGTAATGTTCTATGTTCTATGTTCTATGTTCAATCTGTTCATTGAGAACTGTCAAAATGCCACTAGTCACCTCAATTTCACTGTCCCCTCACCAGATCCAACCTATCTCCTTCCGTACTGACTGCACTGCATGCGCGTAGATCTAACCCTCACTTTGATATTAAGCCTGCTGATAGGGATGCTGCTGTTGTAGTCTGGCATACTGGCCTTACCTTGCAGAGGCTGAGTTCCAGCTCACAGATACTTCCTCCTACCTTCCCCTGGACCATGATCCCATCATGGCACATCAGGCTATTGCATCCACTATGGTAACGGACCTCATTTCATTTGTGATCTCCCCAACTCCACCTCCAAGCTAATAGTCCCCCAACCCTGCACAGCTCGTTTCTACCTCCTGCCAAAAAACCACAAACAGGACTGTCTGGGCAGACCCATTGTTTCAGCCTGCTCATGCCCCACAGAACTCATTTCTTCTTACCTTGACTCAGTCTTCTCCCCCACTGGGTCCAATCCCTATCCACATACATCCATGATTCATCGGACACTTTATGCCGGTTTCAAAACTTCCAGTTAACCATCTCCAGCCAACTCCTCTTTACAATGGATGTGCAATCCCTTTACATGTCCATTCCCCACCAGGAGGGTCTTAGGGCTCTCCACTTCTTGCTGGAGCAAAGACCTGAACCATCCCCACCCATTACCACCCTCCTCCGCTTGGCCAAGCTTGTCCTCACCCTCAGCAACTTCTCTTTCACCTCCTCTCATTTTCTTCAGGTCAGAGGGGTTGCTACGGAGACCTGCATGGTCCCTAGTTCTGCCTGTCTCTTCGTGGGATATGTGGAAGATTCCTTATTCCAGTCCTATTCCAGCCCCCACCCACAACTCTTTCTCCGATACATCTTTGGTGCTCCTTCCCTCTCTCGTCTGGAATTGGAAAACTTCATCAATTTCGCCTTCAATTTCTACCTTGCCCTCACTTTCACCTGGTCTATTTCTGACTCCTCCCTTTCCTTCCTCGACATTTCTGTTTCCATTTCTGGGGATAGACTGGCCACTAATATCCATTACAAACCCACTGAATCCCACAGCTACCTGGACTATACATCCTCACACCCCACTTCCTGTAAAGACTCCATCCCATTCTCTCAGTTCCTCTGTCTCCGTCGCATAGGTTCCGATGAGGCCAACTTCGACAAGGGAGCTTCTGAATTGCCCACCTTCTTCCTCAAACGAGGATCCCACAACTCAGTTGTCAAAAGGGGGCCCCAACTAGGTTCGCCCCATCTCCCGCACTTCCGCCCTCACCCCTTCTCTTCCCTCCTGCAACAGCAATAAGGTTCCCCTTATCGTCACCTACCATTCCATCAGTATCCACATCCAGAAGATCATTAGACGCCATTTCCGCCACCTCCAGCAAGTTGACACCACCAGACACATATTCCCCTCCCATCCCTTGTCTGCCTTCCACAGGGACTGTTTCCTCTGGGACACCCTGGTCCACATTTCCTTCACCCCCAGCACCTCCCCACAGCCCTACGGCACCTTCCCCTGTAACCGGCGAAGGTGCAACACCTGCCCATTTACCTCCTCCCTCCCCAGTATCCAAGGGCCCAAACGTACCTTCCAGGTGAAGAAACACTTCACCTGCACTTCCCTGAAACTAGTCTACTGCATTCACTGCTCACAATGTGGTCTCCTCTACATTGGGGAAACAAAGCGTCGAACATCTACGTTCTGCTCGCACCCTGAACTACCTGTTGCCTGCAACTTCAATGCACCACCTTGCTCCCTGGCCAGTATCTCTGTCTCCGGCTTGCTACAGCATTCCAGTGAAGCCCAGCACGAGCTGGAGGAACAACACCTCATTTTCCGCTTGAGGACCCGACAGCCCTCCAGACCCAATATTGAGTTCAATAATTTTCGGGCCTAAACTCTCCCATTAATCTATCATTAATTACAAAAAATATTGACTTTTTTTATTCACTGGCAGGACGTGGGTATGGCCGGGTCAGCCAGTATTTATGTCCTGTCCCTACGTGCTCAGAGGGCAGTTAAAAGTCCGCCACATTGCTGTGGGCCTGGAGTCACGTGTTGGCCAGACCAGGTAAGGATAACAGTTTCCTTCCCTAAAGGACATTAGTGAACCAGACATACAACAATGGATTCGTGGTCATCATTAGACCCTTAATTCCCGCTTATTTATTGAATTCAAATTCCACCTTGGGTCACGATTTGAATCAAGGTCCCCAGGACATGAGCTGAGTTTCTGGATTAATAGTCCAGCGATAATACTACTAGCCATTGCCTCCCCTCAGATGGAGAGGTTCAACTTTTATCTAACAGTCATTATCTACAGTCGCATGTGAAGTCTCACCACAAGGGTAGGAAATTAAATGTCACTGATACAATGGGTTAACTCTGTTTGTCTCCCCACACACAGTACATCCTATCATAAATGATCTTTAGGGTCAAATTCCTTTGAGCAGCATCTGCAAACTACTGCTGATTTTTCTGTTCTAGTCTATGGAAAAATTCCTATAATTTATTCAAATGCCAATGCAAAACAAAATTCCCAAAAATCAGTACCTTCTACATAATATTAAAAATACTTGGATGGTTTCTAATGTGGTTGCTTCCAAGCTTCTCACTGTATGTGTCAGATATTAGTCCAGTCCTAATGTTTCCTACTGACGCTGACGAGTCACTAGAGGAAACAGTGTTTTCTGGGCAATGCCAGGTGGAACACAGCTTGAGAAAGAGGGCAACAAGGATCCAAACTGCTGCCAAGAGAAAAGAGATGGGTAAAGACATCAAAAGGGAGATTCATTGTTCAGGAAAAAATTAACAGTCGCATGTAAAATGTGGGTTAGTTAGGAAGAACCAGCGTATATTTCTTGAGGGAAATTCATGAAGGGAGTAAAATATAAGGGATAGCAACAAAGAGAATGCAAAATTGGCCGAGGGATAGGTATGAAAGAGTATTTTCCGGGCTGTAAGAACATCTGTACTGGAATTTCCCTAGTGGTCGGTTTTAAGACCGTTTCATCTATATTAATGATCTAGATCTTGCTGCCGCAAAGAGCAATTTCCAAGTTTGCAGATGTTACAAAACTTGGAAACATTGTAAACTGTTAGGAAGCCAGTGAAGAACTTCAAAAGAACACCGAGAAGTTGGTGAAGTGGGGAATATGTGGCAGCTGAAGTTCAATGAGGAAAAATGTGACGTGGGGCATTTCAAAGAAAGAATATAGCGATACAGTATAAAATGAAGGATGCTTCATTAAAGTATGGAACTGAGACACGTGGGTATATATGTGCATGATTCACTAAAAGTGGCAGGAATGGTAAAGACAGCATTTACAAAATCATGTATTAATCTCGGCTTCATTCATAGGGGCATAGAGTACAACAAGGATGTTATGCTGAACTTGTTTCAGATATTTGGTAGAAAGTCAATACTTGTGTTACACACAGTTCTGGGCATCATCTTTTAGGAAGGATGTAAGCATATGACAGAGAGTGCAGATCTGGTTTACAAGAATAGTTGCAGGGATAAGAAACTCCAGTTGTTAAAAATAGGCTGAGAGACTGGAATGGTTCACTGGGAGAGAAGAAGGCTAAGAGGAGGTTTTATTGATGTTTCCAAAATCATGAGGAGGGCTGAGATTGGGAGAATAGACCGGGAGAAACTGTTCCCTCTCAAAAAGGGTCAAGAACAAGAGGGCATAGATATTCAAAAGAATCAAATGAGATGTGAGGAAAACATTTTCACAAAGCAAGTAAACAAGGCCTGGAATTCACAGCCTGGAAGTGTGGCAGAAGCAGCTAAAACTGAATCATTCAAAGGACTTTAGATGGTTACTTAAATAGATACAATAATCAGGGCTATGGGGAGAAGGCAGGAGAATGGTTCTAAGTTGTAATGCTCATTCAAACAGCCTATTTCACACTGTCATAATTCTGTGGAGTTGCGATTGCTTGTGAACGTTCAGACTAAAAAGGCCAGAAATTAAAAGAAAGCTTGATAAATAAATAAAGAGCAGTGAGTAATCACAAGAACTGTAAGCACTCTAACTTTGGATTAACTTTTACAGGCTGCAAGCCAACGGATAGTTTAAAATTTTCCACGTCAGGAATATTACCTTTGCAGTTTGCAGCGTGATCTCAATTTTTCACAATCCTTTTGGTAAAGCCCACTCACTTTCATGCCAGCCCTATACCCATCAATTCCAGGGGCCAGCTAAGTGATTGTCCATTTATGCGAACCTCTCCCACTCATGACATGATGAGATTATCGTCATTAAGATGGCAGCAGCGGAATAGGCAGCTTCTGGGCTCTCGAGCCTGGGCCTTGTCCATTCCATCCACTTTTTCTTCTTTCCTTCTTTTCTCGACATTTTTCTTTTTTTCTAGTTTTCACTTTGTTTCTTTTGCTTACCTTCTGGAAGAGCTCAGCTGCGGAAGCAGAGGCAGCAACGGCATCAGAGCCCAAAGTGTGGCACTGGCTGGGGCCAGGCGACTTTGACGTTGGGTGGTGAAGCAGCAGGCAAGCTCAGACGATGGTTTGGCATTGAGGGACCCACCCCAGCGCAGGGGAGAGTGTGCACTCCTGGGGAGTGTGGGTTCAGTGCAGGGGAGAGTGTGCCCTCCTGGGGAGTGTGGGTCCAGTGCAGGGGAGAGTGTGCCCTCGTGGGGAGTGTGGGTTCAGTGCAGGGGAGAGTGTGCCCTCCTGGGGAGTGTGGGTCCACCGCAGGGGAGAGTGTGGCCTCCTGGGGAGTATGGGTTCAGTGCAGGGGAGACTGTGGCCTCCTGGGGAGTGTGGGTCCAGCGCAGGGGAAAGTGTGGCCTCCTGGGGAGTGTGGGTCCACCGCAGGGGAGAGTGTGCTCTCCTGGGGAATGTGGGCTGTGCGTGGGGGAGAGTGTGCCCTCCTGGGGAGTGTGGGCCCAGCGCAGGGGAGAGTGTGCCCTCCTGGGGAGTGTGGGTCCAGCGCAGGGGAGAGTGTGCCCTCCTGGGGAGTGTGGGTCCACTGCAGGGGAGAGTGTGGCCTCCTGGGGAGTGTGGGCCCAGCACAGGGGAGAGTGAGCCCTCCTGGGGAGTGTGGGTCCAGTGTGGGGGAGAGTGAGCTCTTGTGGGGAGTGTGGGCCCATGCAGGGGAGAGTGTGCCCTCCTGGGGAGTGTGGGCCCAGTGTGTGGGGAAAGTGAGCCCTCATGGGGAGTGTGGGCCCGTGCAGGGGAGAGTGTGCCCTCCTGGGGAGTGTGGGCCCAGTGTGGGGGAGAGTGAGCCCTCGTGGGGAGTGTGGGCCCATGCAGGGGAGAGTGTGCCCTCCTGGGGAGTGTGGGCCCAGTGTGGGGGAGACTGAGCCCTGGTGGGGATGGCCCAGCACAGAACAACTGCAGGCGAATGGTTATAGAAGGACTATAATGTTAAATTTCTAACTGTATTTCTTTATTTTTCTATTTTATAGTAAGAAACGCTGTAATGCTGAACTTTCAACTTATTGCTTTACTCTTCTGTTTTGTACCTGAGATTTTGAACATGAGACGGGGCTGGTATGGCAACTTTGCACATTGGTCACTGTACTCCTGTACTTCTGTATTTGAGTACATATGACAACAAGCCTAATTCTAATTCCATTGTTTGTGTGAGACGTACACTTGATTATACCTGCACTACAGCACTGTATCTGAAGCAACAGTGAAACTGGTTCATACATCACCGAGTGTTAATGAACCTTGCAACTGTCCAATATCCTTTGCCACCAGCTGTTTTGAAATTTACCACAATCCCCTCCACCGTCCAAGCCAGATTCCTTTCAATTCTAACATTATTTATTTCAGAAGAAGTGGAGCAAGAAGTAGGCCAAGCAGGTCCGGAAGTACAATGGAAATAGGGAATGGAGCACCTATTCACCAGTGCCATACACAACCCCTCCATCCAGTAGTCAACTGGAATTATGGTTCTCTAAAGGAAGGAGGGACAAAGTTATATCTCATCCTGAAGGACACCATCACTGCTTGCACTCCTCCACCACAGTCTGTTTGGGTCACAACTGACCTTAGTTTCTGTGCTAAGATAATAAAATGTGAGGCTGGATGAACACAGCAGGCCCAGCAGCATCTCAGGAGCACAAAAGCTGACGTTTCGGGCCTAGACCCTTCATCCATTAGTTTCTGTTCTGCTGGGTTTTTCCTGGCTGTCACTGGGAACAGCTGACAGCCCAGTTAGACAGCTCTGCAGAGAAACCTGGAATTCATCACTTCAGCAGTTTTCTGTGGAAATGAGTGTTAGGAATACCTAAAATTCAAGGGATTGTAGACTCTACAATCTGTCTAAGATCAATGCATCTATGTTCATCAACAGAGAGGACATCAATGTCCAGAAGGCAGTTCTATTTGTAAGGTTTTGCTGTGACTTTGGCTTGGATTTTGTGATCATCGGTAACTGAAAGGCACTCAGATTTCATTCTGCTGACGACTGCTCATAAAGCTCTCGCTTTCTTTATTCTTTTATTCTGTGCCCTCTCTTCCCTCTCCCATGGTGAGTAAACAGTTAATTATACCATCACAGTAGCCACTGAGCATGTGTAACAGGAGCTATATCAAGGTGAGAGATAACAAGTTGTAGAGCTGGATGAACACAGCAGGCCAATCAGCTTCACAGGAGCAGGAAAGCTGACGTTTCGGGCCTAGACCCTTCTTCAAAAATGGGGGAGGGGAAGGGCTTCTGAAATAAATAGGGAGAGAGGGGGAGGCAGATAGATGATGGATAAAGGAGAAGATAAGTGGAGAGCAGACAGACAGGTCAAAGAGGTGGGAATGGAGCCAGTAAAGGTGAGAGTAGGTGGAGGTTAGGGAGGGGATGGGTCAGTCCAGGGAGGACGGACAGGTCAAGGGGGTGGGATGAGGCTGATAGGTAGGAGATGTGGGTGGAGCTTGAGGTGGGAGGAGAGGATAGGTGGGAGGAATGGTTAGGGAGGCAGGGACGAGCTGGGTGGGTTTTGGGATGCGGTAGGGGGATGGGATATTTTGAAGCTTGTGAAGTCTGCATTGATACCATTCGGCTGCAGGGTTCCCAAGTGAAATATGAGGTGCTGTTTCTGCAACCTTCAGGTGACATCGTTGTGGCACTACAGAAGGCCCAGGCTGGACATGTCGTCTGAGGAATGGGAGGGGGCGTTGAAATAGTTCACGACTGGGAGGTAGTCGTTTGTCACGAACTGAGCGTAGGTGTTCCACAAAGCAGTCCCAAACCTCCGGTATCTGATCACGTGCAACTGGTGCCTGAGTCTGTGAGATGCCAACATTCTAACCATGCCTTGTAAATCGTGATGTTTAATAAAGCCTGTTAAAGCCCACTCACAGAGTGTAGACATCATCCTACGACATTGTGTTGGTGAACATACTGAATGTACAATTTAAGAGTAGGCCATTCTCCCATTCTTGTGTTAAGACACAAGGGTGTGAGCATCTACCTCTTGTTACAACTCATTCCCTCTTACTCTAATCCTGCCCAGTACCGGCATACTTTTATATAATATTGTGTTATATTTGTATTATATCTAACGCAGCGTTATGCGTGTGAGGCTGACGTTCTGGTGGAACAAGAGGCAAATGAAAAGGAAACACCACAAGTCAAACTGACAGCGACCATCGCAGATACTGACACCACAAAACACTTCAGAGGCAAGTATAAAGGCAAGACCTGGAGGCGGTGGCTCACTGGATACAAGTGACCTACCAGGCAGGCCAGGAAGAAAGGATTATGTGGGCACCGGCTGCTCAGTGGGCGAGATCATTACACTCTTTCTGCCACAAAAGACTGAGACAAGAACATCAATGGACCAGGTTACTGACTAAGGCAGATAGTTCTGCGAAATCAATTGTTTTGTTAGTTGACAGGATTGTCGGAAGGTCCGCAGTCACTGCCAATGCACGCAGAAATGTCCAGCAGTTAACAGAGTCTTCAAGCGGAAGATGCACCCCTTCCTTTACTGAATGCAAATGATAGCAAAACACATGAGAACAAACGCAGGCCCAGCTGTGGTGCAATGTCTGAGAACTTCAGCTGAAGCTCCCAGTCTTCTGAGCGCTGTGGTGGAAACTGTGCCATGAATTCTCACCTCGTTCCCACACAGGTTCAGGCTGTAGCTGCACATGCCAAAGTGGTGCAGGCCGAAGCCAAGCTTTCAAGGCCAGGGATCTGCTCAAGGTTATCTTCCCAGGCCACCTGCAGTCTCTTCCATTGAGAAAGAGAGAGAGAGAAAGAGTGCGAGAAAACAAGAGAGAGGGAGAGATAGATATAGAGAGAGAGAGAAAGCGAGAGAGAAGGAGAGAGAGAGAACGAGAGAGAGATGGTAAGAGAGAGAGAGAGGGAGCTCTCCACCCTTCAGAGTTTAGCCATTGAGGTGGCACTATATAGAAGCAGTAAACCAGACAAAGGTACCCTCAGGACAGGCGATAAGTGAATGCACAAGGGGATGAGTAGATTTTGCCTGGAAAATTAAATTTTTTTTGGATTAACTTGAATGAAACGGGAACGGTTGTTTTGCGGCTGTTTTTTATTTCAGGATTGTAGCCAAGAGGACACCGTTGATGGTCCAAACTAAGAGATGGTAAGCAATGTGATGTTAAACAATGAGGATCTGGAGTTATATTGATGGGAACGTGGATCAATAAGACAGTCACGCACAGCTCATTCAGAATGTCATTTTTCCTAGTTGTCCTCCAGTCAAGCGCATGTAGACAAGGGTTGTTCCCTCACAAGGGCCTGGATCAGGAGGATGGGCCAGGACATCGTCTCAGGCTGGCACTGGATGCCTCCTTCAGGGAGATCAATGCAGCAAGGCTGTTAACTCCACAGTCTAAACGTCAGTTTGATGATGTTTCACGTAGTAAGCAGACTGTCATTCCGTGTGAGAAGAGGAATCACAAGCCAAGTGTTAAGCTGTTCGGCCTTGTCCCCCAGTAGCTACCCTCTCGTTTGATGTCAGGATGAAAGGTCGATGGCACAGCAAACTGGGTAAAATTACCAAATCCTGAGTGCAGCCTGCACAGTAAGCAATCACCAGAACAGTGTGCTGATTGAATCTGCCTCCACCACACACTGTGCAGTGCATTCTAGATCCTAACCATTTGAAACAGAAAATGGCTTTTCCTCTCTTCACCTTAGGTTCTTTTGGACTTAACCTTAAATCATTGTGCCTCTGATTCTTGACCCTTCTTCCAATGGGAGCAGTTTCTCTCTATTCATTCTGCCTAAGCCGCTCATGATTTTGAAAACCTCCATCAAATTTCCTCTCAACCCTCTTTGTTGCTGGGATAATAGCTCAATTAAGTATTGATAAAACTGAATCCCTTATCCTCATAACTTTTTCCACTCCATCTCTGACCCTTTATGCCCTTCCTGAAGCATGGAGCCCTGACCTGCACAGAATATGTGATCTGAAGATGAACCAATTTTCAATAAAAGTTCACTACAATTTCCTTGTTTGAATGCACCGTACCACTATTTGTACAGCCCAGGATCCCATCTGCCTTATTAGCCACTTTTTAAACATGCCTTAACACTTTCAGTAATAGTGCACTTATACACCAAGGTATATCTGTAGACCACACCCCATTTAACAATGTAGAATTATACATTTCATAATCTGTAATCACTGATTTAGAAATTCAGTGGTGTTTCATCTGTTTCTCAAGTGCACATGCAACCGATATTCAGACAGGCACACACACACATTATGTGACAGATGTATATGAATAGGTCCCACTTTGCAGGATATGGCTGATATTGCAGTGTACGCCTGGGCAAACATGTTCCACATGCCATCTAACCAGCTACCCGTCCTTAAAGTAAACACCAAAGACGTCGGATATTTAGAAGAAAAGCCTGCTCTGAATGGCATGCTGACAGTTGCAGGACTGCTGGTTTCCTGGACATGTTCAAAAAGCACTTAACGATCTCTGGTCTTGGGTCTACGGGAAGGAGTGTCCTGTGGTCAGCGTCGTGGTGAAGCATTCTGGGAAGGAGTGTCCTGTGGTCAGCGTTGTGGTGAAGCATTCTGGGAAGGAGTGTCCTGTGGTCAGCATTGTGGTGAAGCATTCCGGGAAGGAGTGTCCTGTGATCAGCATTGTGGTGAAGCATTAGTGTACTGCAGTCAGTATTGCTGTGAAGTAGTCTGGGAAGAATGTCCTGCAGTCAGTAGTGCTGTGAAGTAGTCTGGGAAGAATGTCCTGCAGTCAGTATTACTGTGAAAAAAATGTGGGAAGAATGTCCAGCAGATAGCATCATACAATTGGTATTGCTGTAAAACAACCCAGAAGAATGTCTGGGAAGGACTGTCCTGTGCTCAGTGTTGAGGTGAAGCTGTCTGGGAAGGAGTGTCCTGTGGTCAGCATTGCATCTCTCCCCTGCAGAACAGGCCTCACTTTGCTCCAACCTGAACTTTTCCATTCCAAAACCAGCCCAGTTCGTCCCCTCACCCCACTGCATCACAAAACCAGCCCAGTTCGTTCCCTCACCACACTGCATCACAAAACCAGCCTGGCCTGTCTCTGCTTCCCTAACCTGTTCTTCCTCTCACCCATCCCTTCCTCCCACCTCAAGCCACACCTCCATTTCCTACCTACCACCTCATCCCACCTCCTTGACCTGTCCATCTTCCCTGGATTGACCTATCCCCTCCCTACCTCCCCCCCTATACTCTCCTCTCCACCTATCTTCTTTTCTCTCCTTCTTCAGTCCGCCTCCCCCTCTCTCCCTATTTATTCCAGTTCCCTCTCCCCATCCCCCTCTGTGAAGAAGGGTCTAGGCCCGAAACGTCAACTTTTGTGCTCCTGAGATGCTGCTTGGCCTGCTGTGTTCATCCAGCTTCACACTTTGTTATCCAGAAGAATGTCATGTAGTCAGCAATGTAGTGAAGCAGTCTGGGACATTCTTGTTCTGCCGCCAGTATCTCAGTGCAGCAGCCTGGGAAAAGGTGTTCCATGGTCAGTTCTTGTTGAAAAAAACAAGTATGATATCGCTGAAACTTCATTCACTGACAAGAAACTGTTGTTAGGAACTATTTGTAAATTATAAAATTGTATTGTTATACACCAGAAAAAGGAAAAGTCAGGAGCAATATAAGACAAAGTCACCAGACCATAGTGCTTCTCTCTCATTGAAGAGAAATGATTGGTGGTGGTTTAGGTGAGGAGAGAGGTTTAAAACACGAGTCCTTCATGGTAATAGATGGATGTTTGATGGCCGGTGCAGATGTGAAGGCTAAAGGGCTCCTTCCCAACTGTGAGAAAACCTATACTCAATGGCTCTTGACATCACAGAGGTCCACCACCCACAGGGTGAGCTTAGGGCCTTCTCCTATTGATGCAAGGCACCAACAAATTTTGAGGTTGTTGTGTCTTTCCAGAGTACCGTCCTTTCTACTCACTCTGTAACTAAAGACCCAAGTTTAGCATTCCACAATGGTATGCATTATATGCCAAACTTTTGTTTATTGCAGCTATTACCATGGTAACTTTGTAAGAAGCCAAAGGCCATCTTTTATTCAAACATTTACATTATATAAGCCTGTACAATCACATAGGCAAAAGAACAGGTGCAATTACAATCGCACAATGAAACAGATGTTAATCGAGATTTCTATGTAATTCTAACTGTCTCAGTAGGTTACACTGTGTGATTAGCACAGGAAGACAATATGTTAAAGTAATGTTATGGGCTAAGGGCAGGAATGTTATTCATTAAATAAGGTGTGTCATTGAAGCTGGCTTGAACACACATCTTCTGTCCCATTTCCTTTCTCCTTTATACCAATGGACAGTGAGGGAGAGTGGCTACCTCAGCACACTTGCAGTACTGTCTTCAGAATCTGACTGAGATGTCACAGGAGTAGGACATCTCACACAACTGGTCATAGACAGACCAAGTATTTTGATCTTCCACAATTAATCTAACTGGTCCTTACGGTTACTCCAGGAACAAGGTTCAATTTATGGCTAACATTGGTGGTGTGCCCACACTGGCTAGCCAATAGATTCACCATGAAGGCCATGTTCAGATTCAGATATCCCGCACATTGTAAGATTCCCAATATTCAATGAGTGCTGGCTCGCAAACTGGGCCCAGGCAGCAGGGAATCAGTTAGTTCCCTGTCAGCAGTAAAAGACAGGGAGAGAGCAAACACCTGAAGGTAGACTGGAAAAGCCCAGCAGATCTGCAGCATCTGTGAAGGGAAAAAACAGAGTTAACAATAACTCTGATTTTTTTCCTTCATAGATGCTGCCAGACAAAGAACAAAGAAAATTACAGCACAGGAACAGGCCCAAGGCCCTCCCAAGCCTACACCGATCGAGATCCTCTGTCTAAACCTGTCAGCTATTTTCTAAGGGTCTGTATCCCTTTGCTCGCTGCCCATCCATGTACCTGCCCAGATAGATCTTAAAAGACAGTATCGTGTCTGCGTCTACCACCTCCACTGGCAATGCGTTCCAGGCACCCACCACCCTCTGCATAAAGAACTTTCCACGCATATCTCCCATAAACTTTCCTCCGCTCACTTTGAACTCATGACCCCAAGTAATTGAGACCTGCTGGACTTTTCCAGCAACTTCTGTTTTTGCCCCTAATTTACAGCATCCACAGCTCTTTTGTTTTATTACCAGAAGGTAGACTACCTGGCAACCTGCAGCAAGGCTACGGTATTTCAGAGGGATCAGGAAAGCTCCTCCAGATCCTTCCAGCACCTCAAAGGACCACATCAATAACATAAAAACAGACGGGAATTGAACTTTTTTTTAATGCCCTCACTGAACATGGACATTGCTGATACAATAACATTTTAACCGACCCCAGCCAAATGAGCATGTAATGATGGGTCAACTGCCTGAAACACCACGCTCCATCTCAATTACAGTTTTTGTGATGGTGTTTTGATACAATTGATTGACTAAGGCCATTTCAGAGAGCAACTAAGAGTCAATCATGTTTATATGTGTATGGAATCACCTATAGGCCAAAGGAGGTAGTAACAACAGGTTTCCTCCAATCAGTTGCGTCTTTATAATAGACCATAAGACATCGGCACAGAATTAGGCCATTTAGCACATTAAGTCTACTTCACCATTCAATCATGGCTAATATGTTTATTAACACCATTTTCCAGCCTTCTCCCTATAATCCTTGATCCCCTTATTAATCAAGAACCTGTCTATCTCTGTCTTAAATACACTCAATGACTTGACCTCCACAGCTTTCTCGAACAATAAGTTCTACAGATTGACTACCCTCTGCCTAAAGAAATTACTGCTCATTTCAGTTCCAAAGGGTCGTCCCTTCATTCTAAGCCTGAGCCCTCCAGTCCTTCTCTCCTACTAGTGGAAACATCTTCTCCATGTCCACTGTATCCAGGCCTCTCAACATTCTGTAAATTTCCATCAAGTTCCCTCTCATCCATCTAAACTCCATCAAGTACAGAGACAGGGTCCTCAACCACTCCTCATATGACAAGCTCATCATCCCCAGGATCATTCTCATAAACCTCCTTTGGACTCCCTCCAATGCTAGCACATCTTTCCTTAGATACAGGGACCAAAACTGCCCACAATGTTCCACATGTGGTCTGACTTGAGCCTTATGCAGCCCCTGCAATACATCTCTTGTCTTGTATTCTTGCCCTCTTGAAATGAATGTTAACATTGTATTTGCCTTCCTTAGTGTCAACTGAATCTGCAGGTTAACCTTAAGAAAATCCTGAACCAAGATTCCAAATTCCCCTTGTGCTTCAGATTTCGAAAACCTTTCCCTGTTTAGACAATAGTCTATGCATCTATTCTTACTACTAAAGTGCATAGCCTCACACTTTTCCCACATTGTGTTCCATCTGCCACTTCTTTACCCACTCTCCTAGCACACCCAAGTCCTTCTGCAGCTTTTCCAGCAATTCTTGGTTTTGGTTTTTTCTGCAGCCTCCCTGTTTCCTCAATACTAACTGTCCCTCCACCTATCTTTGTGCCATCTGCAAACTTAACAACGATGCCCTCAGTTCCTTTATACAAGTTGGTAATCTATAATGTGAATGATTGTGATTCCAACACTGACCCCTGCGGAACTCCCCTAGTCACCAGCTGCTATCCTGAAAAAGACCCCTTTGTCCCCACTGTCTGCCTTCTGCCGGTCTCCCAATCCTCTATCCATGTCAGTACCTTGTCCCTAATACCATTGTCTCTCACTTGGCACTCTCCTGCGTGGCACCTTGTCAAAGACCTCCTGGAAATCCAAATAGATCCCATCCACTACCTCTCCTTTGTCTAACTTGCTCGTTACCTTCTCCAAATATTGTAACAGATTTGTCAGGCATGACCTCCCATTGACAAAGTCATGCTGACTCTGCCCTATTTTACTATGTACTTCTATGTGCTCTGCAATCTCATCCTCAACAATGGATTCCAAAATCTTAACAATGACCGATGTCAGTGCCCCATGATTTCCCGTCCTCTGCCTCTCTCCCTTCTTAGACAAGGGTATTACACTACCCATTTTCCAGTCCTCTAGGGCACTGCCTGACTCCAGTTATTCCTGAAAGATCGCCACCATTACCTCCACAATCTCCTCAGCCATTTCTCTCAGAACTCAAGTATAGTCCATCTGGTCCAGTTGATTTATCCGCCTTCAGACCTTTCAGCTTCCCCAGCACCTTCTCCTCGGTGATGGCCACTACATTCACCTGTGGCCCTGGTTGTCTTGAAGTTCTGGTATGCTGCTGGTTTCTTCCACTGCAAAAACTGGTATAGTGTACCTATTTAGTTCCTCTGCCTTTTCCTTGTTCCCAATAGTACTTGTTCAGCATCATTTTCCAGCAGTCTAATGTCCACTCTGGTGTCTCTTCCACCTTTTAGATATTTAGAAATTCTCTTGCAATCTCTTTGATATTACCAGCTAGCTTACCATCAAATTTCTACATCATCCCCGTTACTGCAATTTTAATTGTCTTCTGCTGGTTTTTGAAGACTTCTCAATCCTCTGGCTTCATATTTACTTTGCCACATTGTGTGTTATTTCATTTTGCTTTTACACTGTTCCTGAAATCCCTTGGCAGCCATGGTTATCTCATCTTCGCCTCAGTGTATTCCTTCTTCACTGGGATGAATTCCTGCTGTGCCTCCTGAATTACTCGCAGAAACTCCTGCCATTGCTGCTCCACCATCTTCCCAGCGAGAGTATTCTCCCAATCACCTCTGGCCAGCTCCTCCCTCATGTCTTTGTAGCTACCTTTTCTCAATTGTAATACCATTATATCTGCTTCCAACTTCTCCCGCTCAAACTGCAGTGTGAGTACTATTATGTTAAGGTCACGGTCCCCAAGGGGTTCCTTCACCTTAAGCTCCCTAATCAAGTCAGCCTTATTATACATCACCAAATCCAGAATTGCTTGTTCCATAGTGGGCTCTACCACAAGCTGCTCCAAAAAGAATCTTGGGCATTCACAAGATTTTCCTAGTCCACCTGTCTCCCATGATTATTGTAATCATGTTTTTCTTATATACCTTCTTTCTTTAATGTTTTAACGAAGACTTGTAGTTTGGGTTGAGGTTGGAATCGGCCAAGCTGATAGGTTTTCATGGAAATGTTTCATCTGTCTTGTAGATGCCATCATCAGAGCTGTGTAGCCTCCGCTGAAGCGTTGTTGTTCTGTCCCCCTCTGAATTTATATTGTCCAGCCCGTTGTGGTGGCCAGTCTTGTTTCTGGTTTTGTACTATAGAGATACATGGACGTGGTCTACTTCAACATGTTTATTAATTGCATCAGTGGTTGAAAACCAGGCCTCCAGGAATTCTCGTGCTTGTCTCTGTCTCGCTTGTCCTAGTACTGTAACTTTGTCCCAGTCAAATTAATGTCCTTCTACGTCAGTTAATTGAAACGGGGGATAGTGGGCTCAACCAACACAATTCCCTTCAGGACCTTTCTTTTGCCATTGTGGTTCACAACTCTATCCATGCAGATTCTATGCCTTCCAACTCTACATCACTTTTTGCTAAAATGAAATTACATTTCATTTTTTACATAACAAGGCAACCTCACCCCATCTGCCCATCTGCCTGTCCTATCAATAGGACATTTATCCTTGGATGTTTAGTTCCCAGCTCTGATCACCTTGCAGCCATTATCTCCAATGATACAGACAATGTTGTACCTGCTAATTTCAATCTGTGCTACAAGCTCATTTACCTTGTTTCGTATACTGTGTGCATTTACGTAAAACACCCTCAGTCCTATGTTAACTGCACCCCCTTCTCAAAGTTGTCCCCTTATCTACTGGGCCTGAAGTTAGATTCCTGACTCTTTCCACACTCTCTGTCCTACTACTTCCTCTGGAAACTTTAATAACTTCTGCTGAGCCCTCCCCACCTTTAACATGTTCCACTATTTTACATGTAATTGAGACCCCATCTCCCCCAGTAGTTACATGGTGGCGAACAATGATATGAGCTCTATATCGCCAGAATTAACTAACTAATTGTGACTTTAAATTCTCCAACAGCCTGTTGGGGTTTGCAATCCTATCTCTAGTCCAGGGTGCTGGATTTCTAGCTCAGTTACCTACCTACTGCTCTACCTTACCCTGCCTCTAGTTTGAAGATCATTAGATAAGCTGTTAACTACCTGGTACAGGTTGGTTTTCCATACATAACACACACTCCTTCACTTGCACTTCAAAATTGAATCCGGCCCTCTACAGCCATTATGGACAATCAATTTTGTAATGGCTTCCTGTTTGGGTGAGAATGATCATTTATTGGCCAACACAGCAAGGAGCAGTCACGACTTCCCAGGCATTTTTAACTTCCTGTGCCATTGCATTGTGCTGCTACAACAACAACATCTTGTATTGCTATAGTGTCTTGTACATGGGAAAGCCACGCAGCAAGGAGTGAATAACTGTTACGTCAATAACTAGAGGGTATCACCAGTGATGTTGGATGACCATCAGATCAATGGCTGAAACATGAGGGAATTGTCATGGAGTCCTGCAAAATTCTGCGTCTGAAAATAACACAAATTAGTTCTGGCTGCATCATTTCCAGCCATCTTCTTTCAAAGGCACCTAACATAAAATCATCTCGAGAGTGTTTCACAAGAGGATTATACCACAAGTTTTGCCACAAGCCATATAAGGAGATAGTAGGGCAAAAAAAACGAAAGAACTTCAGAACTCCAGTTCACTGATTTCTCCCCACAGCGGCTGCCAGTCTTGCTGGCTTTTTCCAGCAACTTATGTCTTTGAGGCAGTAGGGCAGTTGGCCCAAAGCTTTCTTGTAGGGTAGGTTTAAGGAGTGCCTGAAAGGAGAAATAAGAGGTAGAATGACAGAGGGAAAAGGGGAAGGAATTGCAGGCCTTGAATCTTAAACAGCTGAACGATTGAGCACTAATAATAGAATGACCAAAATCAGAGAGGCTCACGAGGCCAGAATTAGATACACGTGGTTGAGTGTGGGGCAGGGTGGGCTGGGAGGTTATGGAAGGATTTCAAAGCGAAAATAAAGATTTCCAAACGAGTTGATGCCTGACTGGGAACCACTATAATTCAGCAAGTACAAAAAGGGTGAATGAACAGGTCTTTGTGCAAGTTATGACACAGGCACAGAATACTGGATGACATCCAGCTTATGGAGGGTAGAAGGTGGGACAAGTAATAGTCATTTGTTCTCTGGTTTTTCTTTGCCTTCTATAAATAGTGGTGTGTTTCACCAAACACTGTTCGTTAAATACAATTTTAAAATGAATCCATGGATGCTGCCAGGCCTGCTGCATTTCTCCAGTGCTTTCTGTTTTTGGAAAAGTGTTTTAATTGTGTTGCTTCAACTGCATATCCTAGTGTCTTTGAAATATGGTGAGGCTCTCTACCACTACAGCCACTAACTCCTTGGCTCTGGATCGAGAAGTATCTCCCAGCTCCTTTGTAATTCTCTTCAGAAAGACTGTAAATCTATGCCCATTATTTTTGTAGTGCCTTTGCTGAGGAGTTTCTGAAATCTCACAGCTGGGACCAAGTGTCCCAACAGCACAGCCTGGCTGCAGATAAAATAACCAGCCTCTGGTCAGAAAAAGACTGCATTTGAAAGAGGAATCCCAGAAAAGCCACCGACCCTGAAGGCACTGGTAGTTAGAGATTGTTAAAGTCTTGTTCAGGTTTCTGCAAGACCTACATAGATTCAGTTACCTTATGGCAATGTTCTGCTGCCATCTACAGATTGGTAATTGTAATGCTCACACAAAGCAGAATGGATTTTTAGTTATTTTTAATTAAACTGTTCGGACATGACATTACTCTAGCAGGTGGAACTTGAATCCAGAACTTCTGGCCAGAGGCAGGGCCAATACTGGTGTGGCAAAATCCTACATTACAGCTATTAATTGTCTAACTGGAATCATAACCAGGACACAATAGTCAATTAAACAAGGGGACTAGATCTGTACACGTTACTCCAGCTACTATCTTATACTGCTCCATCACGATACTCATGGTCTTGTATTCAATGCCTCAACTAATAAAGGCAAATATCCCATATGCCTGTTTAACCCATCTTTCTGCCTTCAAGGATGTATGGGCATGCACACCAACATCCCTCTGATCTTCTGTACTTCAGTCTCCCAGAATTCATTCATCGTATGGGAGTGCGAAGCTGCTTTTATTGTCCACCTTTGATGTCAAGAGGGCATTCGAATTTGACCACCTTGCTGTGGGTCTGGAGTCACATGCAGGTCAGACCAGGATGGCAGTTTCCTTCCCTAAAAGAAATCAGTGAACTAGATGGGTTTTTCCCCAACAATGGATTCATGGTCATCAGTCGATTCGTAATTCCAGATTTTTATCGCATTCAAATTCCACCTTATGCTGTGATGGGATTTGAACTCGGATCCCCAGAACATTTCTCAGATCTCTGGATTAACAATCTAATGATAATACCAATGGCCACCCCTTCTGATATTCCAGGAGTAAACTACTTCACTTCTGTCCTGTTAGTTGCAGCAATTTCTCAAATAGCAAACTTGCCATAGTGTTTGATAGTGATCAACTCTCCATTTAGAATAGAATCCCTACAGTGTGGAAACAGGCCCTTAAACAAGCCCACACTGAACCTTGGAGCATCCCACCCAGACCCATTCTCCCTAATCTACACGTCCCTGAACACTACGGGCAATTCAGCATGGCCAATCCACCTAACCTGCAAATCTTTGAACTGTGAGAGGAAACCAGGGCACCCGGAGGAAACCCACGCAGACATGGGGAGAATGTGCGAACTCCACGCAGACAGTCGCCAAGGCTGGAATTGAACCCGGGTCCCTGGCGCTGTGACACAGCAGTGCTAATCGCTGTGCCACTGTGCCACCCTGATTTTAAAAAAGTTATCACCTTCCATAAGGCTTCTCAGAAGGTTTGCACATTAAAAATGGCATTTAATCACACTTTAAAGACAAGTACATAACATGAAGTTATTGAAGGGAGTTTAAGAAGTATTGCTTCAACAGAGCTTACGAGCTACACTGGGTCTCAAGTCGCCTGTACAGTATTGGCATGAGGTGGTGCTATAGCTCCATGAGCCTCTTACAAGGCCAGTGACATTAGAGATAGTAACAGGTTTAAATGATGCAGGTCTCACTGTGTTGAGAATACCCAGCTCACTGATTCAGTGTAAACACAAAATAATGTTGGACTGTGGCCCAATGAGTGAAATGAAACATGCTCAGCCTTCAAATGGCTGTGGGTACCCTATTCTGACACAAAGATGAAACTTGCAGGGAAAGCCTTCAGTGATTCTCTTCTACAAATGATAGTTTATTCTGGCCCAACAGTTAATTTTAAATCTGTGGTTGCTAGATTTCTGTTAACATTAGGTATTGGGTGAGATAAACATGGATATAGAGATCATATATCAGCTGTGATCAGGTTGAACGGCAGGACAAGTCTGAAAGGCTAAATGGGCTGACTCCAGCTCCTATTGTTGGCTTTTTGTGTCAAATCATTATTATATGTTACATTTGAATTACCTAGGCTCCAAGCTATTTAATTACCTGCTGCAGAAAAAAACTGTTTGACATCACAAGGAAATTTAGAGAATAACTAATGTTAAGAGTGCCACCTTATGGGGCCTGCCCATAAATACATTATTTTTAAATGTACTTGCCTCAATATATTTTAATAGAATTTTGGTAAACCATATTAACCTCAAATATGAATTGCCATATAAGGTGCAAAACAATCAACTTCTTTACAACAATACATAGCAAACTGGGATGCCTCACAGCATTTTTACCTTATATGTGTAATATACATTTCATGCAATAATTCACCAATACAATCTGAGGGCTTTTCATGAATTTCACCCCCTTAGTGTGCAACAGGATAGTCAAGGATAGTCTTGGTCTGTGCTGCAAGGTTTAGAGTTCAGAATGCAATGTCAGACCCTGGGAATTGCCAGTCTGCAACACTTAATCATAGAAATCTTTTTGGAAGTTGTTCGGTGTCCAGTCAAACAAAGCAAAGATAACTTTTCACACAGTCCGCTTTCGTACCTGCACTAGCCCTAAACCCCACCTACATTGATGACTGTATCAGCACTGCCTCATGCTCCCAACAGGAGGTCGAACAGTTCATCCATTTCACCAACACCTTCCACCCCAACCTCAAGTTTACCTGGGCCATCTCCAACAAATCCCTTACCTTCCCGGACCCTTCTGTCTCCACCTCAGGAAACCACCAACAAACCGATGTCCATTTCAAGTCCACCAACTCCCGCAACTACCTGGAATACACCTCCTCCCACCCACCCTCCTGCAAAAATTCCATCCCCTATTCCCAATTCCTTCGCCTCCAACGCATCTGCTCCCAGGATGAGGCATTCCACCCCCACACATCCCAGATGTCCTCATTTGTCAAGGACCGCAACATCACCGCCCCACCCCGCAGTGGTCGAGAACGCCCTGAACCGTGTCTCCCGCATTTCCCGCAACTCATCCCTCACACCCCGCCCTGCAATAACCACCAAAAGAGAATCCTCCTCGTCCTCACATACCACCCCACCAACCTCCGGATACAACGCATCATTCTCCGACACTTCCACCAACTACACTCCCATCCCACCACCCAAGACATTTTTCCATCCCCACCCTTGTCTGCCTTCTGGAGAGGCCACTCTCTCCGTGACTCTCTTGTTCGCTCCACGCTCCCCTCCAACCCCACCACACCCAGCACCTTCCCCTGCAACCGCAGGAAGTGCTACACTTGCCCCCACACCTCCTCCCTCACCCCCATCCCAGGCCCCAAGATGACTTTCCACATCAAGCAGATGTTCACCTGCACATTTGCCAATGTGGTATATTGTATCCATTGTACCTGGTGTGGCTTCCTCTACATCGGGGAAACCAAGCGGAGGCTTAGGGACCACTTTGCAGAACACCTACGCTCAGTCTGCAGTAAACAACTGCACCTCCCAGTCGCAAACCATTTCAACTCCCCCTCCCATTCTTCAAACAACATTTCCATCCTGGGCCTCCTGCAGTGCCACAATGATGCCACCCATAGGTTGCAGGAACAGCAACTCATATTCCGCTTGGGAACCCTGCAGCCCAATGGTGTCAATGTGGATTTCACCAGCTTCAAAATCTAGCCCTCCCCCCACTGCATCCCAAAACCAGCCCAGCTCGTCCCCACCTCCCTAACCTGTTCTTCCTCTCACCTATCCCCTCCTCCCACCTAAAGCCGCACCTCCATTTCCTACCTACTAACCTCATCCCGACCCCTTGACCTGTCCGTCCTCCCCAGACTGACCTATCTCTTCCCTACCTCCCCACCCAAACTCTCCTCTCCACCTATCTTCTCCTCTATCCATCTTCAGTCTGCCTCCCCCTCTCCCCATTCCCCTTTTCTGATGAAGGGTCGAGGCCCGAAACGTCAGCTTTTGTGCTCCTAAGATGCTGCTTGGCCTGCTGTGTTCATCCCGCTCCACACTTTGTTAGCTTTTCACCAGGGTAATGGTCCTTTAGAAGCAATTCACAAGTGGAGTTTACAGAACTGTAAAAGTAGGCTATGCTATCTTATAGTCATGAGTTCAATGCACAGTGTCCTTTCCTTTAAAATGGGGGCAGTTCTGTAACATAGAACTCTTTGGGCTGTTCCCAACAACATACAGGCAAACATGGATAACAAAGTGTGGAGCTGGATGAACACAGCAGGCCAAGCAGCATCTTAGAAGCACCCTGGTGTTCGATGTCAAACCATGAGGGGAAATAATAGTTTTGACAAAAACATAAGTTTTCAGGAAGGTTTAATATTATTTTCTAAATCTCAGCACTTATCATTGGTAAAGCTTTCAGTGGCTGAAATGAATGTGAAGGTGGGCCATATTCTTGTCTTCATACATATCCTTGGTTTCATGTCCATCCAGGATACGGAATGCTAAATTCTGCTCTGGCTTGAACAAGAAACCATGGTTACACAGCCCAGTTTAGTTAATATCTGAACATGGGATAAAGTCAAATGCAATGAAACAATTTATGGGAATGATGCTTTTGAACTTCCTAGTATTAAATTGTCCCCAGTGTTCATCATTTACATAAACAATGTGGACCTTGGAATTGGAATTGGCTGGGGTTGGGGGACGGTAGAGTAGGTCATTTAAGACAAAATACCGGGTGATCTTAATTTCTAAAATTGAATATGTAATCTACACTTTCAATTTAATATGGAGATATGATAAGGATAACTCATACATGGAAACACCATGTGTCCTTCCAAGACTAACTATCTTTTTCAGGAACTCCATTGTCTTTCCATTAGTGTCACTGGGTTAAAATACTGGAACGCTATTCCCAACAGCACAAGAGGTGTTACCTACAGCAGGTAGACCAGACAGTAGATCATTCGAGGAGCAATAAATACTGGCCTTGCGAGCAATACATATGTCATGAAAGAATAATTTCAGAAAATACATTTTAGAAGGAAGCATAAGGTGACCACATACTCTACAAAGTATATAAATGAGGGAGGGGAACAGAGGGATCCTCAATACAGGTACACAAATAAAATCAGTAATACAGGTAATAAGGTCATAAGAGTAAACTGCAGGGATCTTTATTTCTTGAAAAAAAATTACAGTTGATGTTTAAAACAATGGTACACTTGAATAGAAGCATGGTTAGGTGACACTTGGAAGAACTATAGATAGTTTTAACCTTCATTTTATAATAAGGACCTAAAGGAACTAGATAATATGCAAAAATGTAGATCGAAGGCAAAGAAATGAAACACATCAGGAAAGGTATGAACAGACTGGACATCTGTCAAAAAGACTGAGGGGTGAACTGGGCTTTATCTCCATCTATTATTACTACCCACCCTGCCCCCACCCATCTTCAACATATACACCAACCTTTTCTTAGATATAATCAGTTCTGAGGAAGGGTCACTGGACCAGAAAGGCTAACTGTTTCCTCTCCACAGATGCTGCCACAGCTGCTGAGTTTTTCCAGCAATTTCTGTTTTCTTTGTTTTCTTGAATGTTTTAGAAAAGTTTATTTTGAAGTCCTTTCCCCACATTCCTCATCCCAGCCACTTCATAACTTAAATACAAAATGTATTTTTGACTTCAGATCTGGGAACATGGGTTTGAATCCCACCACGGTAGATGGTGACATTTAAATTAATTTTTTTTTTAAAAAGCTAGTCTAATGGTGACTGTCTAACAAAAAAAACAAAAAAACTGCAGATGCTGTAAATCAGGAACAAAAACAAAGTTGCTGAAAAAGCTCAGCAGATCTGGCAGCATCTGTGAAGAAAAAGAGAAGAGTTAGCACTTCAGGTCTGGTCACTCTTCCTCAGAACGGGTGTAATGGTGACCATTAATAGCTATTGTAAAAACCCAGTCCACTCACTAATGTGCTTTAGGAAAAGAAATCTGCCAATCTCACTAGCTTTAGCCCACATGTGACTTCAGACCCACAGAAATATGGTTAACTCTTAACTGAAATGGCCTATCAAGACACTCAGTTCAAGGGGAATTAGCAACTGGAAAATGCTGGTCCTATCCCATGTTAAATAAAAATTGCTGATTTGCTCATGACACTTACAAAGCACAGTGAATTTTATCTGGGAAATTCCTTTTCCCAGCTTTCTACACCTCTAACTAAATCGTAGAATAATCTCAGAAATATGACAGAAAAACAATCATAACATATATATCTTCCACATTTCTGACTCCACAATTTCAGCACAATCTATCAGTCACTCATGGATAAGTCAATAAGGCCATTCTCCTCAGAGTCAACAGGATTTAGGTTTCATTTCCACCTGAGACTCAAGGACATAATCTACACTGTGTGTCACTGAGAGAAAGCTGCAATGTCCACTTTTCAGGTGGGACATTAAACCATTTTTCTACTCAGCCAATTGTAAAGTTCACCTGGCACTGTTGTGAAGAGCCTCATATTTAACCCCCATTGCAGTAAGTGTTGATATTGTGCTACAGATCACTTGGAGTCAGAACTGCTATGACACTTTCAACGTACGTCTCTAACTGGAGCTATAGATACCGATGGTAGAGGCTCCAATGATCTTTCCATCACATGGGTGACCAGGAATCTCTTCAGTCCTTATAATCTGTCAACAACGTGTGTTGGAAGGATATGCATGTTGCTGTCAACTCAGTCAATCACATTATGAACAAATCTTCCTTAGCCATCAAGTCCTGGTGTGGCACTCAAACTGTGAACTTCGAGCTCCAAGGTAGTATAAGGAGCATGTCCTTATTTTGTGTTTCTTAAATCAGTAGATGGAAATGAAAAATCTAACACCCATTGCAAGTGTTGTATTTAGACAGCGATTTGAACACGCGTTACAAAGAAGATTGTGGTGTCTTCTGCGGTACATCCAGCTGCACAGTGGCTCGGGAATCCTTCCTGCAGCTTCGGTGTCGGCCTTTCCACAGCAATGGAGAATGCGGGTCCTGTCTATTCCTCAATGAGGCGGCCCAGGAGCTGTAGTTCTAACAAAGACGGACATTGTCTTTTTTTAAACACATAATTTGTTATTAAACGGCAGCAGAGTATGGCGACTAACACTTTTCACCATATAGTGACATAGTAAGAACTGCAGATGCTGGAGTCAGACATAACAGTGTGGAGCTGGAGGAACACAACAGGCCAGGCAGCATCAGAGGAGCAGGGAAGTTGACATTTCGGACTAGGACTCTTCTTCAGAAATGGGGAGGGAAGCTGGGAAATAGAGAGAGGAGGGGTGGGGCTAGGAAAAAATTAGATGGAATGATAATGCGTGAATGCAGGTGGGGATTGGTCAGTGAAGTGGGAGGGGCGGATAGGTGGGACAGAGAGCAGACAGGTTGTGTCAAGTCAAGGAGGCGGGGCTGAGAGGGGGGGGGGTTGATCATGGGATAAGGCCAGGGGGTGGGGAAATTTTAAAAACTGGCAAATTCCACATTTAAGCCATCAGGCTTTAGGCTCCCAAGGCGGAATATGAGAGGCTGCTTCCCCAAGTTGCAAGTGGTGTCATTGTAACATTGAGGAGGTCCAGGATAGGCACGGCCCCGGGGCGGGGGGGGGAGAGAGAGAGAGAGTTAAAATGGTTAGCGACTGGACGATATTGTCATTTGTCATGGACAGAGTGCAGATGCTCTACAAAATGGTCTCCGTGTCTCTGCTTGGTCTCACCGACACAGAGGAAGCCACACCAGGAGCGGTGGATACAGTAGATGAAGTTGGCAGATGTGCTCGTGAAGCCATCTGATAGAGATGAAGGGAGGTGTAGCAGTTCCCACTGTTGCAGGGAAAGGTGCAAGGGGCGGTGGGGCTACTGGGGAGTGCGGAGAGGACGAGGGAGTCATGGAGAGAGCAGTCCCAATGGAAGGCAGACTGGGTGGGAAGGGAAATATCTTTGGTTGTGGGGTCGGATTGTAGGTGTGGAAGTGGCGGAGAATGATATGGTGGTCGGTGGGGTGATGTCAGGACAAGGGTGTTTCTGTCTTTATTTTTGGTGGGGGATGTGAGGGCAGAAGCGTGGGAAATACAAGAGAAGCAGCTGAGGGCACTTTCAATTATCAGTGGTGGGGTGAGTGGGGTTATAGTCCTTGAAATAAGAATACATCTGGGAGTGGAACACCGCAGCAGAGGTAGAGGAATTGGTTGTAGATCACATCATTGCAGGAAGGTGGGTGAGAGGTGGTGTATTCCAGGTAGCTGTGGGAGTCAGTGGGCTTGAAATTGGTGTCAGTTTCGAGCCAGTCACCAGAGATGGAGATGCAGACTGAGGTCCAAGTAGCACAGTGAGGTATCAGAGATGGTCCAGGTGAACTTGAGGTTGGGGTGAAAGGTGTTAGTAAAGTTAATGAACTGTTGAAGCTCCTCATAGGAGCATGAGGCAGCACTGATACAGTCATCAATGCAGGAGAGGAAGAGGTGAGGTATACTGCCAGTGTAACAGCAGAAAAGGGATTGTCCCATGTATCCAATGAGGAGGCAGGCATAGCTTGGGCCTATGCAGGTACCCACAGCCAGCCTCTTTATCTGCAAGGAGTGGGACGTGTTAAAGGACAATAAATTACTATTCAATACCATATATTCTTTCATTGAAGCAGCTGCAGAGGCATTGGAGCTAAGGGCCTCTGGTCAAATGCAGCTGGTTGGCAATAAGGTGATAGGTCCATTGACTAGTGAGCATTTCCTGATTAAGGGACCTTTGCTTGCTAATTATACTGTGTTCGAGTCTCGGATTAAAAACAGCTTGGAGCTGGGAACAAGGCATCGAAGAGAATTGACCTCTTCCAGCTTAGCAGTGTATCTATTCTCAGCAATCAAAACTTTCTTTTAGCAGTTGCTTGTGCTTAATTGATAAAACAGACATATTACTAGTCAACCAGACAGCTTGTGCCTCTTGTAAACCGAAAAAAGTATTCAGTAAAAGAAGCCAAGAAGAAACTTATAGTTCAGAAAGGGCCAACTCAACAGAACATGGGAGCAAACACTACTGAAACTATATTTTCAGTTTCCCTCCTCCATGTACCTTTCCCTGTTTGTGTGGACACACACCACATACATGTAGTGTATGTGATTGCATGTGTAAAGGGGAATTTGTAATTGGACTCAAGTTTTAATTAGTGTCAATATGCCAATGGTTTATAAACAATTTATCTGTTGATAGAGCCTAATTACTTACAATAAACAGTAATTCTCATTAAGTACAAAAACCTGGTCCATGCTTTTTATCAAATTGGGCCTGAATCAGGAAATTGAGGAATTGTGTGTACTTATTTCTAAACCTTTAACTTTTGTGACAAACTCCAGGAAGAGCAGGACTTGATTTCCAGCATGCTCCCCCAGTCAATCACAAAAGCAGTAATGGAATTAACTGTGCCAAAAGACATCCTCACTAAAATATATCTGCCCATATCACATTGCACGCTGTCACACCTTGTTATCCATATATTGGCTGCCATATTTTCTACATTACAACAGTAGTTAAACTTCAAAAGTAATTAATTGACTGTAATGTGTTTTGAAACACCAAGATTGAGTGACTTTGTATGAATGGCAACAGTAATGTTGGCAGCCATATAATCCGGCCTTTAGCCTAATTATCCAAATATTTAACTCTAATAACTCAGCAGTATCATTATCTTGAAACTGAAAAGATATTTACACAAGTTTTGTAAAAAATTTATTTTTGATCTTTACAAATTCTCTTTCGCTTTCGAATTACATCATACCACATGTTACAGTTTTATGTTGATCATCATCATTCAAATTCTGGATTTGGCACTTCCAAGTTGACGTTAACCCATCAAGTAACCCCTGGGGGAAAAAAATCAGATCTTTACAAAAACATTATGATAACGTAGCAATATCATTTATTCCCTTTTCAGGCAAATGAGCTCAAGTTTCTGTAGACCAAAACTCAGACTGCATATATTTACTGTGAAACAAATTGAGATTCAAATATAAGCAAAATACTGCAGATGCTGAAAATCTGAAGCAAATACAGAATACTGGAGAAACTCTGCAGATCTGGCAGCATCTGTGGAGACAGAAACAGGACTAAACCTTTTGAGTCTAACATGATACTTCTTCCAAACAGCTTCAGAGTCGGATTCAAATATCAACACCAACTCTCTCCACAGATTCTGCCAGATCTGATGAGTTTCTCCAGCACTTTGTGTGAGCTTAGGATTTGATTAAATTTCCGGTACGTTAATCAGAGTGGGTGGGTATACATAGAAGTAGTGACTACAAAAGCAGAAAGACAATGCTAAAACTTTGTAAAGTTCTGGTTATGCCATGACTAGCATAGTGTATCCAGTTCCAGTAAACACTCTTTAGGAAACAAATGAAGGTCCTTGAATACCGACCGAAGAGTTTTACCGGAATGCTTGCAAAGAGAGGGGTGAGCAAGTGAGAGATCTCAAAATACACAAAGATGGACAAAGAAAAGATCACAATTTCCTCCTCGCCACAGCACCAGCCATCCTACTTTGGTATACACCAAGATGGAAGCAGAGTAGTACTCCTCAACCAAAGCTCCCTCACTCCACCTGTTTCTTTCTCCCCACTCTATTCATGTTTTCTTTCTTCTTAAAAAAGTGAAACCCAGCACAGTCCGGAGGGGAGGGCCAGCAAGGACTGGGTCGGAAGGACTTATTTCTGAAATTTTGCTTTTACTTTTCTTATTTACTCCTGTGATTTTGCATTTTTGTACCTAAAATGGCACGAAGGTTTGTAATGCCGTAATGTTTGCATTATTTCTTTATTTTTCAATTTTTTTCCTAAGAATTTGAACTTATCTGTAACTAGGTACATTTGTTCCTAAGATGGTGCCATAAGTGGTGACTTGTAAACTTTTCATTGTACTCATCTGAGTATGTGACAATAAACCTAATTCAATATGTAAATTAAATAGGGAAATGAAACTCTTTCACAAAGCAGCTGGAATACTGAGCTTTTAACTTTGTGGCATGCAGAGTTTTATTGTATCACACAGTCCTTTCAAGATTGGTTCACGTATGTGCAGCTTAAAGGAACATTGTTTGAAAATGGCTTGCTTATTCATAGAACATAGAACATTACAGCACAGTACAGGCCCTTCGGCCCTCGATGTTGTGCCGACCTGTCATACCGATCTGAAACCTGTGCATGTTTGTGCTCTTTTGCGCTTGAAACAATGCAAGAACAGTAGGCCATTGTAGCTATTAAAGGTTACTGAAGTAAAATTTTCAAATCAATTCTCACATTTCTTGTGCTAAATGGCAGCTACTACAAGGCAATGGAGAAAAAGGCTCACCTCCCACTACAGTACCTTGAAAATGATTTTAAGTAGAAAAGAATATCTTGTCTCTTTTGAGGTCTTGAAATGCCAAGTCCAAGCAAGGAGCAGTGTGAAAATTAGCAAAGTCTCTCCAGACTAAATGTTGGTTGGGTCCTACAAATCACCCCAAGTGGAAATCTAGAAATTGTCTAGTCAGTGTGAGGGCAATAAAAGAACTTAACTGATGTTTGCCATATGAATTCCAAATACCCAATTTCACAGACTGTATTATTAACTATTATTATAGTAGGATCAAGACATACTTCCAAAAAAGATGTTACGGGTAACCAAACAGGTCAAACCTCTTATTTGGCCGAGTTTCCTTGCAGACAGTTAAATTTTGAATTTAAGAAGTACTAAAAAAAATGCTAAGACAAATGGAGGGTTCACAGCAGCATGCATCATTCAAAATAAAGATTATATTAGACCAGCATTTGATACTTACGGCAATTTCATTCTCATGAAGACTCTAGCCATGAAGAAGCTCAACAGAACACTGACGAAACCAATGAACAAAAGTAGAAACCGATTCAGCTTTGGAATGTTGGGAGCATTTGAGCGATCCAAGATTATGAACCCTAGCCCTCCCATTGTAAACAGAAAACTTGAAGCAAGACCTTCCATAATGTACTGTCCATTCACTCTGAAAAGATGAAACGAAAAACATTATCAGCTCTAATACGCAATGTCTCCAAAACAAGAAAAGTATAGGAACAAATGATCACAAGCACTGGAGCTACTCTCAAACAGTCTCAGACCAGAGATAGATTTGTCTGTTGGCACATATGGTCACAATTTTGATGATCTTTGATTACAAATCACAAAAAACAAGGCTAATTCATCCTAATGATGATGAAATTGTTTCATACTCCATAACATTCATAACAGGCTCATAATGCAACAATAAAAACTAGGAAATGTCAGGGGAAAAAAAACAGCAAAACATCATTTTTGGAGTGTACAAGTAGGCAGGCATTTTGATTTTCCTCACTGACCCACTGCATTTATTAATGCCCTCACATTCCAACCAAAAAAGGGCCTGAGGTCAACTCTTGACCACTGCAAGTCTTGGTACTGTTGGTTGAGGAAAAAATACAATAATTCTGCAAAATGGGATATGAGCATAGTTCAGAGAACAGATTAATTTTGATGCCATCTGAATAATCTACCGACACACAACTAGGCCAGTACTGCATAAATGAAAGCAAAACAAAAAGGCTACAGTATCATCCCAGACATACCTGTATGCTAAGAAGGCCACAGGCCTCTGATGGCCATGTTCATCTGTCATCGATCCCACACTTGGAGGTTCCACAATGACATCATAAATGATACCTAATGAAGCAAATATTTTTAGATATACAGGAACAAAATGTAAATTTGCTTTCATATTTAAAAATGAAATTCTCTCCCAATGGAGAAGCTTGTCAACATTTGACCCTAAAACTAGGAGCATTCATGAAGATTGCGGCAGATCTTTATCCTCAACTTCACTCTCCTGCCTTTTCCTGATATTTTAACCAGTAAGGGAATTGAGGGAATCTCAACCTCAACTACCCTGTGGTAAAGAATCCCATTGATTCATTATCCTGTAAGAAGAAATTCCTCATCTCTCTCCAAAATGGGTGACTCCTTATTCTGAGATAATGCCGTCTGGTCCTAGATTCTCTCACAAAGGGGAGACAATCTTGACAAGTTTCTTGAGCGTGGTTAGAGCTGCATTTGTTCAGATAAAACAACTGCAGCAAAACATCCTTACTTCTATCTTTCATTCCCATTGCAATAAATGACAATATTTCATTTATTTTCCTATTTACTTGTCATATCTGCATACTGACGTTATTGATTCATGCACTAGAACACTCAGATCGCTCAGTACCTTTTTGCAATCTCTCCATTCATGTGGTGTTTTTCCCTTTTTTTGTTTTACCAAAATGGACAAGTTTATTGGGAAGGTGAGTCCAGGATGGTGACAGGATATAGGAGGTCATTGAGTAAGTGATGAGCATCCTGAGGTAGGAAGATGAACGGCCAGCAGTTATGGCCCAAATTGGAACAAAAAAGGGTTGTGACCGAGCAGTCAGGGTTGAGTGTGCTGGGTAGAAAATTAGCAAGCAGTTTCTAACAAGTGTCATCTCTGGATTACTTGCAATGCCACACGCAAGTGAATACAAGGAGGATAAGATAACCAGAGAATGCATTGCTGGCTTATTCATGCAAAAGGGAAGGCATTAGATTCTTGGGTCATTGGGATTAGTTCTGGAGGACATGGGAGCTATGAAGTATTGTTGATTTACACCTGGATAGAGCTGAAACCAAACTCATTGCTGGATATTTTGCTAGTTTAAGCTAGTTTAGCAGGGTGATGGAGACACACAAGTACATGCAGTAGAGACAAGATCAAAAATGAAAATCAGATGCAGAAAATTAGGGGGTGAGACTGGAGGAAACAGAAAACAAAGGCTAGGGGATTAAAAAGAGAATTTAGCAGTACTCGAGGGTAGATATATCAATGGAAAGAAGTCTCGCAAATAAGACTGCCAAGTTGACAACATAAGTGAGGCAGCATATTACAACCATTTCAGAAACAGAGCCTGATGGGGGAATGGAATGGCACTTCAGTGTCCCTGCATATAGAGCTTTCAGACCGGAGAGAAAGGTGGTGACAAAAGAAAGGAAGAGAGTCATTTTGGTCAAAGAAACAACTACAGCTGTGCAGAATAGTGATATGGTAGAAGAATAAACAAATGAAATCATGTGAATTGAGCTAAGGAACAAAATAGGAGTCACACTGCTTACAGGATAATTTAGACCCCCAAAGAGTCACAGGGAGACAGAAGAGCAAATACATGGCAAATACCCAAGAAATGAAAAAAAAACAGGAAAGTAAAACCAGAGGATTTTAAATTATCCTCATATTAACTTGGATAGTTTCAATATGATAGGAATTCAGTAGAATAGAATTACTAAGGGGCATTCAGGAGAAATTTTTGGCCAGTATTTAGCAAGTCCAAGAAGAGAGGACAAAATTCTGGATTTAGTTTTAGGAAATGAAGCTGGGTAGGCAGAAGTGTGGCAGTGATTACAATTCAGCTAGTTTTAACATATTCTATTCTATTCTATTAATTGAGAGCTCTAAATTGGAGCAAGGCCAATTTTACCGTGCCAAAGATTCAACAAAGTGAACTGGAAAGAGTTACTTGAAGATAAATCAATACCTGAGCAATGGGCAACATTCAAAGTGGGGATCAAGGGGTTCAAAGTAAATGTGCTCCCACAATGAAAATGGGTGGGTCAGCCATGTGCAGAGGCTATCAAGATGCATACAGGGTAAAGTGGCAGAAAAGCAAAGATTAGTTCTTTGTTGAACCTAGTGGAGTTCTGCAGGCGACCAAAATTACTCACATTGTTAACGTACAATCAGGACAAAGGAACTGAGGGTATTGTTGCTAAGTCTGCAGGTGACACAAGATAGGTAGAGGGGCAAGTAGTGTTCATGAGGTTACAGAAGGACTTGGACAGGCTAGGAGTGTGAGCAAAGAAGTGGCAGACGGAATACAATGCGAGAAAGTATCAGGTTATCTACTTTGATAGTAAGAATAGAGGCACAGGCTAGGAAAGATTTTGGAAATCCAAAGCAAAAAGCGACTTAGCAGCCCCAAATCAGGATTCTCTAAAGATTAACATTCAGGTTCAGTTAGCAGTTAAGACAACAAATGCAATGTTAGCAATCATTTTGAGAGGGCGAGAATACTGCTGAGGTCTGTAAGGGTCTAGATAGGACACATTTGGAATATTGAGAGCAAATTTGAGCCTGTATCTAAGGAAGGATGTGCTGACGTTGGAGGTAGGTTCACTGGAGGTTTACAAAAATGATCTCTGGGATGAAGGGCTTGTCATGTGAGGGGAGACTGGTGAGTCTGGATCTGTACTCAATGGACTTTGGAAGCATGAATTTGTGGGGGAAGGATGGATCTCAATGAAACTTCGAGTGGACATGGAAATGATGTTTCCATTAGTGGGAAAGACTAGGACCCAATGGCACAGCATCAGAATAAAGGGACGACCCTTTAGAACCAAGATCAGGAGGAATTTCTTCGGCCAGATGGTGGTGAATCTTTGGAATTCATGGCCGCGAAAGGCTGTGCAGGCTAAGTCATTGAGTGTATTTCAGACAGAGATAGGTAGGTTCTTGGTTGGTTAGGGTATCAAAAGTTATAGAGAACAGGCAGAAGAACAGGTTGAGAAACATATCAGACACAATCAAATGATGAAGCAGAAGTAATGGGTTGAACGGCCTAATTCTGCTCCTGTCTTATGCTCTTGTGTATTGACGTATTGCCACAGATTAGTGACATTGCTCACCGGCCATGAGACCAATTTTTGAGTAACATGCAAATTTCTTCATCATGCAACTACATTTACTTCCAGATCATTATTGTAGACCCCAGAACTCTTGGAACGCAAGACAGAGCCTTGCAGAAGCTCACTAGAAACAGCTTCCAGTCACAAAGAGACCCATTGGCAATTACCTCCTGCCAGTTTGCCAATTTTGTATCCAACTTGCCACATCCCCCTGAATCCCATAGACTTCTTTTTTGTTAACCATCTGCAATGTGGAGCCTCCTTATTACTTCCTCAAAAAATTCAAACAAGATAGTCAGACTGCTCTTTCCTCCCTGGCTCAGCCCTGGGAACTTATCTACTTTCAATGATGCTAATGCCACTAATGCTTCCTCTATCCTTACTTCATTCACACAGGAAGCAGGAATCGTAAACCTGCTGGGTCCACTGCTTTTTGTCATTTATATGAATGATTTGGATGGGGACATCGGAGATATGGTTAGTAAGTTTGCAGATAACACTAAAATTGGAGGTGTAGTGGACAGTAAAGGTAGTACAACAGGGTCTTGACCAGATGGGTCAAAGTAACAAGTGGAGTTTAATTTAGATAAATGTGAGGTCCTGCATTTTGGAAAGGAAAATCAGGGCGGGACCTGTACACTTAATGGTATGTCCTAAGGAGTGTTGCTGAAACAAAAGACTTTGGAGTGCAAATTCATTGCTCCTCGAAAGTGGAGTCACAGGAACAGGATAGTGAGGTTAGCCTCTGGTACGCTTGCCTTTATTGGTCAGTGCACTGAGTGTAGGAGTTGGAAGACCATATTGCAACTGTCCAGGGCATTAGTTAGTCCACTTTTGGAAGACTGCATTCAAATCTGGTCTCTCTGCTATAGGAATGCTGTTGTGAAACTTGAAAGGATTCAGAAAAGATTTACAAGGATGTTGCCAGGGTTGAAGGGTTTGAGCTACAGGGAGGGGCTAAAGTGGCAAGGGCTACTTTCCCTGGAGTGTCAGAGGCTGAGGGGTGACCTTACTAAAGTTTATAAAATCATGAGGGGCATGGATAGGGTGAATAGACAAGGTCTTTTCCACAGGGTGGGCAATCCAATACTTGAGGATATGGTTTAAGGTGAGATGGGAAATATTTAAAAGGGACCTAAGGGGCAACTTTTTCAGGCAGAGGGTGGTGCATGTATGGAATGAGCTGACAGAGCAAGCAGTGGAAGTTAGTACAATTACAACATTTAAAAGGCATGTGAATAGGTGTGAGTTGGAAGGTTTTACAGCAACCTGGACCAAATGCTGGCAAATGGAGCTAAGTTAATTTAGGATATTTGTTTGGAATGGACTGAAAGGTATGTTTCTGTGCTGTATTGCTCTATGACTACCTGAAGGGCTGAAGCTCCTTCAGCACAATCGCATGGATCCCCTTTACCAGCCTCACTTGTAGTCACACCCTTCTGCCACTGACCAAATTTGAGGTAGTTAATTTAAGGAATGCAACTGCCTCCTGAAACAGAGTCCAGGTAACTCTTCCCCCCTCCTTGACGTCTCAGCTGTCGAGGCTCAGACTCTAGTTCATTAACTCTGAGCTAGAGCTCCTGAAGCAACCAATATCTGTTATAGATATGATCACTATGAACCACAACGGCTCCACCAGCTGTTACAACACATCACCTGACTCCGACACTTCCGCCACCCTACCACCCATATTTTTCCATCCCCACCCTTGTCTGCCTTCCAAAGAGACCACTCTCTCCGTGACTCTCTTGTCCGCTCCACACTCCCCTCCAACCCCACCACACCCAGCACCTTCCCCTGCAACCGCAGGAAGTGCTACACCTTCCCCCACACCTCCTCCCTCACCCCCATCCCAGGCCCCAAGATGACCTTCCATATCAAGCAGATGTTCACCTGCACATCTGCCAATGTGGTATATTGTATCCATTGTACCCGGCGTGGCTTCCTCTACATCGGGGAAACCAAGCGGAGGCTTGGGGACCGCTTTGCAGAACACCTCCGCTCGGTTCGCAACAAACAACTGCACCTCCCAGTTGCGAACCATTTCAACTACCCCTCCCATTCCTCAGACAACATGTCCATCATGGGCCTCCTGTAGTACTACAATGATGCCACCCAAAGGTTGCAAGAACAGCAACTCATATTCCGCCTGGGAACCCTGCAGCCCAATGGTATCAATATGGACTTCACAAGCTTCAAAACCTCCCCTTCGCCCACTGCATCCCAAAACCAGCCCAGTTCTACCCCTCCCCCCCCACTGCATCACAAAACCAGCCCAGCCTGTCTCTGCTTCCCTAACCTGTTCTTCCTCTCACCCATCCCTTCCTCCCACCTCAAACCGCACCTCCACTTCCTACCTACCACCTCATCCCGCCACCTTGACCTGTCCATCTTCGCTGGACTGACCTCTCCCCTCCCTACCTCTTCACCTATACTCTCCTCTCCACCTATCTTCTTTTCTCTCCATCTTCGGTCCGCCTCCCCCTCTCTCCCTATTTATTCCAGTTCCCTCTCCCCATCCCCCTCTGTGATGAAGGGTCTAGGCCCGAAACGTCAGCTTTTGTGCTCCTGAAATGCTGCTTGGCCTGCTGTGTTCATCCAGCTCCACACTTTGTTATAGGACATAGAACATTACAGCACAGTACAGGCCCTTCAGCCCTCGATCTTGTGCCGACCTGCCATACCAATCTGAAGCCCATCTAACCTACACTATTCCATGTACGTCCATATGATTGTCCAATGATGACTTAAATGTACTTAAAGTTGGCGAATCTACTACCATTGCAGGCAAAGCATTCCATACCCTTACTACTCTCCGAGTAAAGAAACTACCTCTGACATCTGTCCTATATCTTTCACCCCTCAATTTAAAGCTATGCCCCATCGTGCTCGCCGTCACCATCCTAGGAAAAAGGCTCTCCCTATCCACCCTATCTAACCCTCTGATTATGTTATATGTTTCAATTAAGTCACCTCTCAACCTTCTTCTCTCTAACAAAAACAGCCTCAAGTCCCTCAGCCTTTCCTCATAAGACCTTCCCTCCATACCAGGCAACATCCTAGTAAATCTCCTCTGCACCCTTTTCAAAGCTTCCATATCCTTCTTATGAAGCGTGAGCCGAACTGTACACAATACTCCAAGTGCGGCCGAACCAGTGTTTTGTACAGCTACAGCATAACCTCGTGGTTCCGGAACTCGATCCCTCTATTAATAAAAGCTAAAACACTGTATGCCTTCTTAACAGCCCTGTCAACCTGGGTAGCAACTTTCAGGGTTGTGTAGATCTCTCTGCTCATCTACACTACCAAGAATCTTACCATTAGCCCAGTACTTTGCATTCCGGTTACTCCTACCAAAGTGCATCACCTCACACTTGTCCACATTAAACTCCATTTGCCACCTGTCAGCCCAGCTCTGCAGCTTATCTAGGTGTCTCTGTAACCTACAACATCCTTCATCACTATCCACAACACCACCGACCTTAGTGTCATCTGCAAATTTACTAACCCATCGTTCTACGCCCTCATCCAGGTCGTTTATACAATAAGACGAATTTGGATTCTCCCGCACCTGCAGTTCCCATTATCACTGATACAATTTTAACCCCACTGTGAAGCCTCCTCCAGGGATGCCTAACCTGAAGAAGTTACCCTCGTCCCTCCGGACCTCTGGGAATCTGTCTCCCGCTGCAAGTCTCTTCTAATCTCTTCAGCCTTGAAACTGCTCAACCATGTCCTGAAGCAAACCAGGTACCACAGTCACATCACCTTCCTCAGCACCTGCCTACGGAACCAGATCATCCCCAATGGACTACAGTCTACATTCAAGCCTTCCCAATTTGGCCCCAACCGTGACCACCTCGACACCCACAGCATTCAGACCCTTCAGAAGCATTTCTCCCTGCGAGTCCTGAAACACACACTCGCAGCCATGCGCCGGCATCTCCAGGCACTGCAATCCAGCCTACCCCAGCTCAGAGCCTCCCTCTCCCAGACCTGCAAAGGACCTCTGCTGTTTTTTAATCCTCTGCAGGATCCACAGACTGAACGCCCAGTTCTACTCAGCTTTACCGGACACCAAAAATCATAAGTACAACAAACTCACTGGCTCCTGCCACCTTAAAGAGGATTCCTGCACCTCCCAAATCCCTAGCCTGTCCCTCGCCCACCACGCACCCGCTGCCATTGACCACGAGGACACGGCCGGTGACCCCACTAATGTCGTCACATCCGCCACCACCGGGCACACCACTTCCGGGACCGCAACCCCGCCCACTCCATTCCGCCGACAGAACCCGGCCCACAGCCGATGCCGATGGAACCCTGCCAACAGCCATCGCTCCACCCACAACCTCCACAGCCAGCAACCCCAGAGTAGACAGCCACACTGAGCCCTGCCGCATCTTCACCATCCCCGCAGACCTCCCACTGACTGAGGACGAACGGTCAGTCCTAAGCAAGGGGCTCACCTTTGTCCCCCTCCACCCACACATCAACGAATACCATTCACGTTTAGAAATCGAGCAGTTTTTCCGCCACCTTCGCGTCCACGCTTACTTCTTTAACCGGGAGCCTAACCCTCCCTCCACTGACCCTTTCACCCACCTCCAACACAAGTCCTCTTACTGGACACCACCCCCAGGCCTCCTACCCTCCCTTGACCTCTTCATCTCCAACTGCCGTCGAGACATTAACCGCCTCAACCTCTCCACCGCTCTCACCCACTCCAACTTCTCCCCCGCAGAACAGGCAGCCCGCCGCTCCAAACCCAACCTCACCAAACCTGCAGACAAGGGTGGCGCAGTGGTAGTATGGCGCACTGACCTCTACATCGCTGAGGCCAAACGCCAACTCTCCGACACCACCTCCAACTGCCCCCTTGATCATGACCCCACCCCCAAGCACCAAACCATCATCTCCAACACCATCCATGACCTCATCACCTCAGGGGACCTCCCACCCACAGCCTCCAACCTCATTGTTCCCCAACCCCGCACGGCCTGTTTCTATCTCCTTCCCAAAATCCACAAACCTGCCTGCCCTGGTCAACCCATTGTCTCAGCTTGTTCTGCCCCACCGAACTCATCTCCACATATCTGGACTCCATTTTCTCCCATTTGGTCCAGGAACTCCCCACTTACGTCTGTGACACCACCCACGCTCTCCACCACATCCAGGACTTCCAATTCCCTGGTCCCCAACACCTCATTTTCACCATGGACGTCCAGTCCCTATACACCTGTATTCCTCATGCAGATAGCCTCAAGGCCCTCCACTTCTTCCTGCCCCGCAGGCTCGACCAATCCCCTTCCACCGACACCCTCATCCGCCTAGCCGAACTCGTCCTCACCCTCAACAACTTCTCTTTCGATTCCTCCCACTTCCTACAGACCAAGGGGGTGGCCACGGGTACTCACATGGGCCCAAGCTATGCCTGACTCTTTGTAGGTTACGTGGAACAGTCCCTCTTCCACACCTACACAGGCCCCAAACCCCACCTCTTCCTCCGTTACATTGATGACTATATCGGCGCCACCTCTTGCTCCCCAGAGGAGCTCGAACAGTTCATCCACTTCACCAACACCTTCCACCCCAGCCTCAAGTTCACCTGGGCCATTTCCAACATATCCCTCACCTTCCTGGACCTCTCAGTCTCCATCTCAGGTAACCAGCTAGAAACTGATGTCCATTTCAAGTCCACTGATTCCCACAGCTACCTAGAATACACCTCCTCCCACCCACCCTCTTGCAAAAATTCCATCCTCTAATCCCAATTCCTCCGCCTCCACCGCATCTGCTCCCAGGATGAGGCATTCCACTCCCGCACATCCCAGATGTCCACATTCTTCAAGGACCGCAACTTGCCCCCCCGCAGTGGTCGAGAACGCCCGTGACCGTGTCTCCCGCATTTCCCGCAACACATGCCTCACAACCCGCCCCTGCCACAATCACCCCCAGAGGATCCCCCTCGTTCTCACATACCACCCCACCAACCTCCAGATACATTATCATCCTCCAACACTTCCACCATCTACAATCCGACCCCACCAACCAAGACATTTTTCCATCCCCACCCTTGTCTGCCTTCCGAAGAGACCACTCTCTCCGTGACACCCTTGTCCGCTCCACACTCCCCTCCAACCCCACCACACCCAGCACCTTCCCCTGCAACCGCACACCTCCTCCCTCACCCCTATCCCAGGCCCCAAGATGACCTTCCATATCAAGCAGATGTTCACCTGCACATCTGCCAATATGGTATATTGTATCCATTGTACCTAGTGTGGTTTCCTCTACATTGGGGAAACCAAGCAGAGGCATGGAGACCGCTTTGCAGAACACCTCCGCTCGGTTTGCAACAAACAACTGCACCTCCCAGTCGCAAACCATTTCAACTACCCCTCCCATTCCTCAGACGACACGTCCATCATGGGCCTCCTACAGTGCTACAATGATGCCACCCAAAGGTTGCAAGAACAGCAACTCATTCTGCTTGGGAACCCTGCAGCCCAATGGTATCAATGTGGACTTCACAAGCTTCAAAATCTCCCCTATCCCCACTGCATCCCAAAAACATCCCAGTTCTTCCCCTCCCCCCCCCCCCCCCACCACTGCATGACAAAACCAGCCCAGTTCTTCCCCTCCCCCCACTGCATCCCAAAACCAGCCCAGCCTGAGTCTGCTTCCCTAACCTGTTCTTCCTCTCACCCATCCCTTCCTCCCACCTCAAACCGCACCTCCACTTCCTACCTACCACCTCATCCCACCTTGACCTGTCCATCTTCCCTGGACTGACCTATCCCCTCCCTACCTCCTCACCTATACTCTCCTCTCCGCCTATCTTCTTTTCTCTCCATCTTCGGTCCGCCTCCCCCTCTCTCCCTATTTATTCTAGTTCCCTCTCCCCATCCCCCCCTCTGATGAAGGGTCTAGGCACGAAACGTCAGCTTTTGTGCTCCTGAGATGCTGCTTGGCCTGCTGTGTTCATCCAGCTCCACACTTTGTTAACCTGGCTTGGCACCTCCATTTTACTACTTAGTTCTTAATTTAATTTTTAAAAAATTTCAGACTCATCCTTAAGTTTGTAACCTATAAATATTTCCCCTATCTACCTTCAATCTGAAAGTAACTTATTAGTAGCTAACACCAATGAATTTATGGTTTGCCTGTCATGTCACTCGTGCTGGCCCCTGATTCTGGGCTTCAATTTATCCAGTGCTGTTCCCATACTGTCTCCAAATTCTTAATACTCACCATGCGAAATTGCACCTGACCGCAAGTCTAGTGCAAATGGCATACACTTCTTGACAAGTGAGGAGTGATGCATCTGGAGGTCAAACAAGGCAACTGAATTTCCAATTAATGGGAAAATACAGAGGGATGCAATGGAAGTTAAGGACGGAGTGAATGTCTACAAATCAGATAAATATGTTGGTTAAGACCATCACTTGCAAGCCACTCACTATCCTTACTTAGAAATATGACATTTATTTCACTTTCATTGGTACACAGGATCCCTCCCTAACAGCATCGTGGGTCTACAGGCTGCAGCAGTTCAATACAGCAGCTCACCACCACCTTCTCAAGGGCAACTAGGGACAGGTAATAAATGCTGGCCCAGCCCATATCCCCCAAATGATCAAAAAAAGAGTTTTCCTATATGGCCAAAATAAGAATAGAATGGCAATGCTGAAGCTGTATAAATTATGTGTTATTTAGGCAGCAGTGTGCACTAGTCTGGTCATTGCAAAAAGGGCATATTTGTGAAGATGTCACCAGGACCTCAGAATGGCAGATGTGGGGGAAAGTGTTGAAGAGACAGAGGCTGTTCTCCTTGGTACAGGAGGGGCTCTGGAGAGATTTGATTCAGATGATCATATCTGAAGGGGGCCCACACAGAAAGGAGTGCAAGGGTCTGTTTACTTTAGCAAAGTGGTCAGTATCTAGGAGACACAGATTACAAGTGATTCATAGAACAATTATGGGGGTGACGATGATTTTCTTTCTGGTTGGTCCTGGAAATGGTAAACCTCAATTCATTGAAAAGGTGTCTCAGTATACAGCTCAAATGCCTCAACCAGCTGTGGGCAAAATAAGGGAAAGTGTGATTATGGTTAGGTGGCATTTATTCCAGCGGGAATAATGATAGGTCAAGTAGCCCTTTCCTGCGCCATAGACGCTTTATAGTTTAAGATTTCCCATATTATACTCCAATTTGTTGCTATCCCTTTGCACATTCCACACGTCCGCTACTCAACTTACTTTTCTAACTACTTTTGCTCATCAGCAAATTTACCAAACTGAGGAAACTTGGTCAACAGAAGACTCAGTGTTTGACTCTGTAAACTCAGAATTAAGACAAGAATGGGCTCAAAGTGAGACGCCCTCCTTCACGAGCAAATCTACACTGTATCCCAGCGTCACCTCAGGCCGGTTGCTCCGGGAGACGGGGCGGAGATCACTCGCTCACTCACCGCCGGTGATGAGGAAATAGGAGATGATGACCAGAGCGTAGACGGTCATGGCGGACGGCATGTGGAGCCACCCGGGCTTCTTCAGCTTCACGTTGGGACATTCCAGCACCACGAAAGGCAGCGCGAACATAGCCTCCATTCTCCAGGCACTGACCTCCCCGGCGCAACGTGTCCCGGAAACGTCGATTCACTTCCGGTGTACTTCTTTCTCTCTCCCCCCGCCCCCCCGACCGGGGTCACGTGATCCACGCGCTGAGGCGTCAATGATGATGTCATAGGGGTGTTTCCCACTGCAGGTGTTACATGGGGATCTCCTCCAGGCTGTCTCAAAGAGCTTTACGCCCAGTGCAGTTACTCTAGGAAGGACCATTCATAGTCAGAAATGTAGAATTCTTCAAGAAACTGCTCCCACCCTCTCCCTGTCTATCCCCTTACCTAATTACTAACCCAGTCTGCGTTGGGATGTTCACATTCCTCCCTTATCTCTACTTTCTTTCTGCGCCCTAATTTGGCCATCATATCTTTTTGGTTAGCTGAATTGTTGGATGGTGGTTTGCAATGCAAGTCGATACCGTTAGCATGGGTTCAATTTCCGCACCCACAGAGGCTTCCATCAAGGCCATATTTCTCAGCCTTTCCCCTTGATTCAGGTGTGGTGACCTTCAGCTTAAATCATCTGCCTCCAATGAGACCGCAGCCTTATGGTCTGTATGGCCTGGCCGTTTGCTTCACTACCATACGTGGGAACAGAGGTATATGTTAATAAATGTATTATTTTTCTTGTGATGTTGGTCCTGAGGTCTTGGCACAGGCAGGTGGGTAGTGGCTTTCACACCCACAATATTTTACAGAACCTGTACACCAACTGCAGGAAGCCATCAATCCAGCCCGTTGCTGACAGACTTGTTAAGTATTTCCAGTCATTTCTGACCTTATTCAAATTTTCTCTCACCCACCTTGCTTTTGTACCTTTGCTTTTGCTTGCTTATGACGGGAGACAAGCCAACTAGAACAAGACTGAATGTGAAAAGTTCAGCTCACGTTCTCCATGGAATTTCATTTGCCATCTGCCCAGTAGCCTATGTCATTCTTGGGGTTTATCACAAACCTTCCAAATGTGTCACCTGTAAGTTTTGAAATTGTGCCATATAGACCAAGGTACGAGTCATTCATGTATATTAACAAAAGCCTCTTGAGAAATTCCAGTGTACGCCCTTTTCCAGTCAAAGAACAACTGTTCTCTGGTATTAAATGTTATTTTTAAAATACATCTGATTAAGAATAAAAATATTCACAGATTGGCTACACACCAGCATTTGGACAAAGTCACTTCCCACACAAGTTGTTGGCGCTGGGATTTCTTACTAGATCAGGAATGACTGGCTACATTGTTATTATTTGGAGGCAGTAATGTTAGATTGTACATCCTTCTTTAAGAGCTCTTGGGTTGCTTCCTTTAAGAACTCTCCACTTGTGTAATGAGGTATCCCAGCAGGTTCCAAAATCTCAAACATTATGGTTCCAGTGGTGAACAATCCAGATTTTGCTGACAAATGTACTAACATCATCTGAAAGCTGAAGACGAGTCACTGGACTCAAAACATTAACTCTGCTTTCTCTCACAGATGCTGCCAGTTTCTCCAGAAATTTCTGGCTTTGTTTCTGATTTCCAGTGTCCGTAGTTCTTTGTTTTATTTTAAATATTTTAAAGTCACATATTCATGCACCTAAAGATATGCATGATCTCCAGCATTGACTCACTACATTTTTATTGTCAGCATTAGTATTGTCAGCCTTTTACTTTTAGCCGTTACTAAAAGCTGTTACTTTTCTCTACAATGAATGCAAAACATTTTGTAGTTCTCAGAATTCTGTTGTAATCAGAGTTAAAATGAATTCTTTGCTTTCTGAAACTAGCACTGATCAATCTGACAAGACTTCTTTCGACATGATGTTAATAATTAATTTCCAGGTTTCAATGTTAATGTATGTATTCAATATCCAATGGTATGTTCAGCAAATAACTGCAGAGGAATTCTAAGAGATTATCTCCAGTCAACACTGAGTTCTGAGATTGTTGACCAGGTTGCGAACATGAAAATGTTTGAATGTCAAATCAAGTTCAGTTTATTATCTATGGAAAATTCATTTTGAGCTATTTTAAATGTATAAATTAATTATAACCATGAAGAATAAATCACGGGCATCTAACTTGATTATTTTAATATATGAAATGGTTTTAATCAATGAGGCAGTAAAACCATAACATTGACAAGGAATAAGTAATGAGAAAACACAGCAAAGAGATTAATTACTCCCATCATACATATATATCATGTATTCATCAACTCATTATAAGTGTTTGTGTATAAAGGTGTAAACAAGTTCAAGAAACAATTTGTCCTACATCTGAGGGATTATGCCCATTTCCCTGAGTGCATCGGATGATAATACTGAGTCAAGGGGTGATTTTCGCTGTTCATGGCATCTTCACTTTTCTCAAGAACAGATTACATCAAGAGAGATTTGCACATCAAATGGCTTCCCTTTCTGGTTCAACAATTCAAACAGTCTCCTTTTCTAAGATAACAATACAAAGAGAGACATCAAACAAGCATCTTATTCTCTACTAAAGTCATATATAAAGGTTTCATGATTGTGGGATCAATTCAAAAGGACTTAAGTTTTCTGACATTATAATCATGTATATGCCTTGATTGCCAACACTCTATCCTGCTCGCTTCAACCATTCAACTTATTTTAAACTGGTGACTATTCCAATATTCACATCATGAATCGTCACAAGAACAATATCATTAAGTGCTTTTTTTCCATAAAATCCATAATTAGTTCTTTCATTTTGTTTTCCTTCCTAGTTGCATGGTACTAAAAGCTGAAGAGAAATGAACAAAGGTGGCATAAACACAGAGGGGTCATTTGTCTTTCTTGGTGTGAAGGTTGTCATGTTATGCATACACTTAATGCATCAATAAAATCATAACATGTAGGGGGAAAAGTAGGACATTCAGACCATTGAGCCTGCTCTGCCATTCAATGAGATCGCAGCTGATCTGATAATCCTCAACTACACCTTCTTGCCTTTTCTCCAAATCTTTGATTTCCTTATTGAATAAAAATCTGCTGATCTTAGCCTTGAATTTACTTAACCACCTAGCCACAACAGCCTCTACAGTAAAGAATGCTGCTAAAGCTCTGAGAGAAGAAATTCCACCTCACACTATGCATCCATTTTAAGGTGTCTTGATGCAAGTCTTTCTGCCTTAGCCTCAGCCCAATGAGACTGCATCTGACTAGCACTGTCTGAGTTGGTCCTCCACAGCAGTGACTTGCCTGGCACTCATCTGGACTGCAAACAGGGAGTTTGCAATGAAGAGCGAGCCTCAAGTAAAGCTGTGCTGCCAGTGCCTTGGTCTCGATGTTGCATACACTGAAGCATGATTACTATGCAGTTATCTTCCTGCACCCCTTGTAACTGGGTGTGGTAAGACGTCTTATCAGGTTCCAATCAGGCAGTAAGCAGCAGGGAAACTAAATGGTATGTTGGCCTTTACACAAGAGGGTTTGAGTCCAGGAGCAAGAAAGTTTTACTGTAGCATTGCTGAGAGCACACTGCTGTATTATTATTCCCTCAGAGGGTGGTGAACTTTGGAATTCTCCACTGCAGAAGGGAGGCCAAGTCACTGAATATGGTTAAGACAGAAATAGATTTCTAGAAATTATAGGCATTAAGGATATGAGGAGAGAATTTAACATTGAGATAGAGGATCAGTCATGATCACACTGAATGCAGACCAAGCTCAATGGGCCAAATGGCCTACTCCTACTCTTATTTTCTGTATGTTTCTAATTTCCGAGAAACCACCTCTCTGCACCAGCATGGACCGACCCTTACCCACCACGACATTCCATCAGAGCATACGCACTTGGCTGTTGTCCAACAAAAAAAGCAACAAACAAAAACCTTTTCATGACATCCTTACACAACAATATGTTCAAATCTGCAAACAGCTCTTTCAAATCTGTCAACCTTCCCTGAAGGGGTCAGAAGTTTTGCTTTTGGTCAATTAATACCCCACAAAACATTAAGTGGCATCAGGGCAGTTGGTATGGGCAGTGAGTGACACTTTGGATGGCAGGATGGGACAACCTGCAATATGCCCTTTGTCTGTTTGGCAGCCAGCCAGTGCAGCTTCCCTTTAAGGGGCAGCCTGTATTTAACAACCAAAGGCTAATTGGAAAATGTGCTAGTCTGTCATCTGAACAGACTCCCCCACTGTGCATGTACCCATTGCTTCTGGATTCTAGGGTCAATCAATGGTTCTAACTGCTGGGTCTGATACAGAAATTATTTCTCCTGAAGGGGTCTCCAACATTGCAATGGTTCATCTGCACTTCAATACTTGAGGATACAGTAAACAAACACAGGAATGGAGAGAAGCCATTTGCCTTACAGATGTGGTCCACGAGGAAGGGGGTGCTTTCCCAGGTGGCTGTAGATGTCAGCAGCTGTGGCCTGCTGCAAGACACTAAGGCTTGAGGCATTGCAGCACAGACATGGTCAGAGAGCTGATCCTCTCCCCGTAGACATTATTTTGTGGGTCTTGCCTTCTTCCAGCTGGATTTTTGTGTTCACCCTTTCATAAGATGTGCTTTGGTTGAGGAGAAGACAACTGGGATTACTGCTGGTGCTGATGGTGTCAGTGCTGCCATTCATCAGAGGTTCGAGCTGGGGTGCTGCATATCTTGCTCACATGTCGTGTTGGAGGTTGGCAGTTGGCAAGTGCGTTTGAAGGAGATGCAAATGGTAGGTCAGCAAAGAGACTTCCAGAAAGTTGACAAAGAGAAGACATGCTTTGAACAGCACGACTGGAGCTCTTCAATTTCACTGATCAAAGCCTTGCCAGCCTGTCAATTTCACTGAAGAAGCTGTGCCAGTTGTTCACTTGCTCAGCGATCCTGAAAACAGGTATTCCGGCTGGAAAACCCAGAACTGAAGATTCCAGATATACACCATGAGCAATTTGAATGTTTTAATTATAGCTGCACAGATATTCCTTGCTCATCTTCAGTCATAGCCTTGTGAAAGTTGCAGAAGGATGGGATGATGTCAGGAGCCCTATCCAATTCAGTGTCACTTTTAGGGGATTCAGTTCCCAGACTTGTCCAAAACCAATGGCCCTTTGCCTGGGAAAAATCATCTATATTACCATCACCACCACAACCCCAGCCCGTTTGTACTTAGCAATTGAAAAATTGCCTGTAGTGTGCCTGTAGAAATTTCCATTTGCGTTGGTGGCAGTCAAGGCTTTTGATAGAAGCTAAGACTTTGTGGAATAAAGCTCCATTGTTTCTACATTTGCAATGAGCTTGTCTGAAGCAATGTTGGTGGTCAAGATGGAGAGGTCAGAACTGAGAAATGTCAGGAGTACTTAATGCCACGGGAAAGGCATGGTTCCATTGCTATAAGAATGTGGGTATTTATGGAGTCACGGAGTTATACAGCCTGAAAACAGATCCTTCAGTCCAACCAGTCCATGCCAAATATAATCCCCACCTGCCTGCTCCTGGCCCATATCCCTCCAAACATTTCCTATTCATATATCCATCCAAATGTCGTTTAAACATTGTAATTGTACCCACATCCACTACTTCATCAGGAAGTTCATTCCTCACGCAAACCACCCGCTGTGTGAAAAATTTGCTTCTTATGTCTTTTTTATATCTCTCTCCTCTCACCTTTAAAATGTGCCCCCTTACTTTGAAATTCTCAATCTTAGGGAAAAGACAAGTACCATCAACTCAATCGTCACCTCTCATTGTTTTATGAACTTCTGTCAGGTCACCTCTCAACTTCATATGCTCCAATGAAAAGTGTCGAAGCCTGTCCAACCTTTCCTTGTAATTCAAACCTTCCATCACTGGCAACATCCTGGCAAATCTCTCCTGAACACTTCAGCTTGATAATATCCTTCCCATAACTGAGTGTCCAGAACTGGACGCTGTATTCCAGAAGAGGCCTCACCAATATCCTGTATAACCTCCACATAATGTTACTGGCAATTTTGAACAGGTTTTGCAGATGGTAAGTGAAAATCATAACAGTATTTTTAAAAAGTTTTGAATTAGCTGTACCACTGCCAGGAATACCAGGAAAAGCCATATTTCTGAGGGAGGGAATCAGGAAGTACACCTGTTCAGAAACCTATCAGGTGTTGTAAACACCTGCAGAACAGGAAGCACCTCACCTGTTGCTATGGTTTCACTCTGTAACAGGCAACACCTGTACCTATGTTCTGCTAGCTTCAGTGAAAGGAGGAGGGGAAATAATCTTGCATCGGCTCTGCTTACAGGCTTGCGTTCGATGATAATTTTGTAATCCAGTTGTTAAATATTAACCAGCTGGTTCAACATTTTGTCTTCCACTTCACTTATCGGCAAAGGCAGGAGAAGTTCACAAACAACAATGGTAAGCTTTGGGCTTTTAAGTCCAAATTTCTAATTTATGTTCATATCTATATTTTTTAATACAAGTATACTGATGACTTATAAATAAGGTATATAAATATACTGCGTATAGAAGCTTTTACGAAAAGTGCAAAGCAAGAGGTGGAGAACCTAGGAAGCATAATTGTACTGTAATCCGAAAAGACTGGAGATTTTGGGCCTACTTTAGTTTTCCTCCAGGTTCAGCAAAACATATTTTTCCACAGGTATTTACACGTATGAAGAGAATTGTCGTAAAATTTGTAAAAGGACCTTGCTCAAAATATTCGATGATTTGTTATAAAAATCCATTCAGCAAAGGCCTAGCTGAGAAAATGTGGTGTTTTGCATATGGGCTACTACTTTGGGTACCCCTCCCTCACCAAAGCATTAATGGCTCTTTATTGTTTTGCTGTTATACCAACTGAATCACAATTTGCATTACTCCCAGTATAATGCAATAAATATCAAACACAACAAATTACTGTTGCATTGGCTTTTGGATTCAAAATTGTAATCTTTGTCCAGATTTGCCCCTCTTTGCTTTCCCCTTTTCCTGAAGTTGCTGCTTTACACTGGGTGTGACCCCACTATCAAAAATAGCCCTTCATGGTTGTCCAAATGACCCCATTCCAGGTGTCAGGTTGTTTCATCACTACAGGATCACATTTAATCCTGAATCTGTTTTCACCCAAATTTCCCACATATTTTCCCGCAGGAATTATTAGTGATCAGGATCAGGCTCTGTGGATAATATGTTTTTCGTTACCACCCTGGGGACATTGGTACCACTCAGATTGCCTCCCTACTCCAAAACAATGCCAGCTGAGACAGGTTGGATCAGCCCAGGAAGCTGAGGAATTTAGGACCATTCCATGTGTATGATCCAGCACCTCAGAACAAGGTGAAGTTATCGTATAGGGAGAGGGAAGTAAGAGGGGTGAATGTTTGTTTCTTTATGATGAGCCCAACTTCCTGTAGGCCATGTGGGTCTCTCAGAAATATCTGTTGAAAGTCATAGCTGTTAAATTTGATAAGGGTGAAATTCTCAATTATAAACATAAATTATAGCAGAAACATAAACACAAATATACATAGGCCCCAGGGACATTAAAGTGACATTAATATGTTCTCTGTTCTGACCTTTCTTTCACTATCTTTCACTTTTTTCTCATGTACTTTATTCTATGTTTCTCATTGTCTCTTTGTAGGTACAGAATTTATAACAAAAATAAAACTCTTCATGTAAGGAGTGCTGCTCTGAATATTTCTAATAGAGGACTTTGAGTACAACTATAACTAGTAGAACATCCTGGTCTCCACAGAGTCTTAAAACTAAGGTACCAATAGTGCAGACGCTGGATATTTGGTCTGGACTGAGCAGCATGGTGTTCAACACAAAGTCTTTATTGAAGTGAAACTTAAGATGTCTGCCTCTAGGCTGATTGCCTCATCTTAGAAGTCACATGACAATAGCACACTAGGACAGACATTTATATATGGTTGCATTTCAATCCAATTACCCTCTTATTGTTCTACAAAAAAGGTATGTATTGTCACGCAGGTAGTTTTAGATAACCAAATCACCAACTATATACAGTAATATTCTCATGCCTTAGCACTTCATTATTTTCACCAGTCTCTGTGTATGCATTGGATACATAGTCCTGAAATCATGCTAGTCTCTCCATGGTATGTGCACATGCTGTCATAATTGGCAGTTCATTCTCCGTGATGTCCCTTCGGCAGGAAGTGTTATTTGGATTGCTGCAGTAGTTGTTGTGCTGTTTCTGTTTTTGTGTTGCTGTGGACCTCAGTATCTGATGGTTGATGTGTAGGTGGTGCTTCATCTCTTCCCAATCAGCTGCCTGCAGTATTGGAACAGCTTCTCAGCCAAGTGTACGTGCCTGTGGTTGCAACAGTATATCTGGCAGCTCACTTCCACCACCTGTGAAGTGGGTTATATCTGCTCCATGCTGGTTTCAAGTTGCCACTTGGGCTGGCTTTTGTTGAATATTTGTACCCTGACTGGATCTTGCAATGTTTTAACAGTCTTGGCAAAATAAAATTTGGTTTTCTGCCAGTTGATCGTGCTTTTTCACTCACACCTGTTACTATTTCTGGCTTCCATTTTTTTTTTTTGCTTTTGGAACAGTAATTTGGGTGTGGATTGACTTTAGTCTTTGCACTGGACTACTTTCCAAGCCCTCAGTATGTGTGCTTCTCCACTCGAGGATTGCTGTGTGCACATCTGGGCAGGATTTACTTGATTTCTTTATGATTCCTTTAGAATTTTCATTGCCACCTCAAGCCTTTCCTTTTGACTCTGGATAACGTGGGGATGATGTGTCAGATTGAATTTCCCGAATTTTTTATGAAGCTACTGAATTCTTCACTGGCAATAACATTGGGAGTAGAATAGTGTGTAAATTGAATATTCAACACACACCATTATTGAACATAGCAGGTCCACTACCAATGAGTCAGAATCTTACTCTGCTGTGACAAGGTAATCAGTTCCTGAGTGTGATAAGATCTAATTCCACCTTCATCTATGGTTTATCTGGGATGTCATCAACAATGCTCTAGTTTGCTTAGCTCAATATTATTTACAAGCTCTGTCCTGCCCAATGTGGTCCCTTCTTCTGTTACTCATGTTTGGCCAATACAGCATGTCTCTCACCTTCCTCAGACTTGACTCAATTCTTCAGTGACCTGAATGGATGCACTTTAACATCTCTCCTCTCAAATCCTTCAAGATAATGACTATTTCCTTTATGCAATAGGCCACCTTGGGCTGTCAATTCACCTCTGTATACCCAAAATGCTGTGGTACTGTCCGATGCTCACCGGCTATCCTTTATCACTACTTCTTGGAACAGTGGGAGATTTGCATCTTGCTAGATAGCTTTCTTGAATGGAGCAAGGCACTAAGTCTGTTATATTCAGTGTTTCCACCAGGTTGATGAGTTCCAGAGCAATATGAGCTTCTCTCAACAGCATATTTCCATTGTTTGTATGTTATTTCTAGGTAATATCCCTGCAATCAGAGTTACATTCTTTGCAGACACTTTGGAGCAGATAGAAGCAGCTTGAGAAAAATGCCTTGAAGTGACTTGTGATTGAACACGACTGTCACATTGTTACTTCCAAGTAGGTATTCATGGAAATGTGCATGAGTAATGACAATACTAGGTAGTCTTTCTCAATCTGGGGATAACCTGTTTCTGTTTATATCAGCGTCCTGGGTGCTGATGCGACCAGCTGTCATTGCTGCAATAGGATTGCTCCAAGTCGTGTCTCATCAGTGTCACACTGCAGGCTGACTTCTCATTGATCAACACTATTGGTGTTGCAATTGCTAAAGGCTTGATTTCAGTGAATGCTGCTTGTTCCATGCTCCAAAAGCACTGAACATTCTTGGTTGTGAGTATAATGGTTCACTCGCCAATGGCAAACTGGACAAGAATTTTGCCAAAGTGTTAACAAATTGAACAAGTTATTGCTCTGCTTTTGCACCCATTGGTCAGTGCAATACTGTGACAGCTCGCACCCTTTCTGGAGCTGGGTAAAGACCTATCGCTGTCAGTACATGGTCTGGTTACTTGACTTTGGGCATCATTATTTGTAACTTTTTTTTGTTCAAAGTCAGATTCACCTGTTGAGCTCTGTCAAGCAATTACATGAGATTTTGATCATGGTCAGCAATTACTTCTTCTATTGATGCAGCCTCTGAATCATTAAACTATCAGCTCATCTGCTATAGCTTCCACTCCAGTAAGATCACTAACTTCTTCTTATCATCCACATTGATATCTTTCTGGAGCAGTGGAAATTTCAAATGACATGCACAACCATCAGTATCTCTTGAAACGTGTCCAGAATGTAATTAAAAAGCTGCAGATTTTCATCTTGCTTCACTTTGTCAGTAAATATTCTTCACATTTAGAATTGTGAAGATTTTTGCGTGAGCAAATGGTGACAAAATTCCTTCAATAGTCAGAAACAGACAATGACATCACTTCAGGGCTTTATTAAGATTGTTTGGATAACTTTCAGTTTTCAAGATGGTTTCATTGCTACCATTGCTCATCCATTCTGGTGTCACCTTCTTGATTAATTCCACCTTTTCCACCTCTTCTGGGTCTAGGCCTGAAGCGTCAGCCTTCCTGCTCCTGAAATGCTGCTTGGCCTGCTGTGTTCATCCAGCTCCACATTTTGTTATCTTGGATTCTCCAGCATCTGCAGTTCCCATAATCTCTAGATGAGTACAAAGATATGTTCATAGGGTTAAGATGTCTTTCAGAAAAATATCATTTTGAAGCAGAGGAGAGTGCAAGAGCAATTCAGCCCTCATTGTGGAAAATTCCAACTTCTCTCAAGCCCAGCCTGAAAGATAAAGTAGGAGAGGTGGAAAAGAAGCAACTTCTATTTCTGTTTCATCTTTACTGGCTAGCCGTTTCTTTTTAGCCATAAACTTGAGTGCAAAACGATTCAGCGTCTTGCAGTGCGAACGCTGCATTCCCCACTCTGAACATGCCTTCTTCTATTCTGCATAATGTCTTCTGCAGTATTTGTGTCCAGCCCTCGGACTGTGATTGTTCTGCCCTTAGTCCCTGGATATCCATTGACATCATGCAAGGTCTGAAGGTCTGACCTGCCATGAAAATGCTCTTTCTGTTGATTCACAATCTTGTATTTCTGCACAGCTCAGGTACTCTCCTGAGTGTAAGTTTGTCTTCTTTTAACTGGAACATTTTTCACTTTTTGATCCCTTATTACTAAAACAATTAAAATAGTTGATTCTCGAACTGCACCAGTTCTGCAAGCAGCGTTAATGATGTTATAATCGATCGGAGCATTCTTTCTACTTTGGATCCCTAGTATTGGATACATACTGCTCATGCTTAACATTCATTTGGGCCTCAAAGCATATCTTCAAAGTTTTCCAATTTCTGCCATGTGTTGTCTTTCTGGTCATCTGAGACGTTTAGGGTGGAGCAATATTTTGAAACAGTCTCTTCTCAGCAAGGATAAAAATGCAGTGATTCATAATTATCCTGGCTTGACCAACAAATCCGTACTTATGATTCTGCCATTGTTCATGGAAATATTCCCATTTCTGCCTCATATCCCCGGTAAATGGGAATTGGTAGGGGGAAAACTGCCATTTTTGTTCAAGGAATGATCTTCATTTTGTTTTCCACTGGCAGAAATCGAGTAAACTCTGTGGCAATGCTTTTTATTTTGGTTAACCACTGTGTTCAACACAAGGTCTTCAGTGAAGTGAAGCTTACACGTCTGCCTACAAGGGGATGTACCTCATTGTAGAAATCACATGATTATGGCATCCCAGGATAGACATTTGTATGTGATTGCAATTCACTTCAAACAAAGGAAGACACATCCTCTGGCAGAATATAGAAGTACCTGGTCTCCTGTGTATTGGTCAGACAAATAAAAATTAGCGGTTAATGGGATAAACATATCAAACAGAAACAGGCAAGAGATTTATCAAACCACTTGCAAAGAATTCAACTAGAATGAGGCATTTGGGAAATATTTTTAAAAAGGCAGTGTCTTCATGGAAAGTTGTTCTCAAAGTGTGAGAATGGAAATATGTCTAAATGGTGTAAAGATAAATTTAACGTAACTGACATCATTGCTTCTGTTAGTAAACAAGTAACACAAAAAAAACTTTGGCAACACTTCCTCATTTATACTGGGCAAAATCTCCCCTCCCCGGAGAGAGAGAGAGATGGAGAAATTTCTTCAGCCAGAGGGTGGTAACTCTGTGGAACTCATTGCTACAAAATGCTGTGGAGGCCAAATGATTGTGTGTATTTAAGTCAGAGATAGATAAGTTTTTTGATAATTAAGGGGATCAAGGGTTACAGAGAGAAAGCAGGAGAATGGAGTTGAGAAACATTAACAGTCACAATCAAATGGTGGATCAGACTTGATGGGGTTGAAAATGAGGGGACTCAGAAGTAATCAATTTAGTCATTTGTTGACTTCCTTATTCCTTTCCTGCTGTTATTTTGTTTTTAACCCCTGTACACCGGCCTGCAATTTTCCAGCCAAAATGGCGATGCCTGACCACTCATTGTTGATTCTCTGTGATTAAGCTGAAAGCTAAAACACAGCAACCATTAAAGTCCCTTGTCCTTCCTCAGCTCTTTTATTAGGAATAGCCAATGGTTCCCAACTGCTCCCCTCACATAACTGCACCTAAATGTCTGAAAAATTGTACATGTGAGGCTATGACCTCTAAATAATGTGCTTTGTCACTGAGCTGCCATTCACTAGCAGTAATACAATAATACGTTCTGCTTTTTCACCACTGCCAGTGAGATATCCTGGATCACAAATTTCATTCTGACATCAACTCTATTTATCGTGTCCAAATTTTAACCTGACCAGATGAAGTTCTGGTTTCTGATTTAAAATAAGATATTTTTTAAACCTCGTACATCAAAGCAAAGAACTGCACAGATTTATAGCACGTTACATTGCCTCAGACCACATTGAAATGCTTTACAATCAAGGACTAAAGCTGGTTGTGATGTAGGCTCATACAACAGCCAATTTGCAGATAGCAAGGTCTCATAAACAGCAGTTTAAAGAAGTAGAGACAACACGGTGTGGAGCTGGATGAACACAGCAGGCCAAGCAGCATCAGAGGGGCAGGAAAGCTGACGTTTCGGGCCTAGACCTTTCTTCAGAAATGGGGGAGGGGAAGGAGATTCTGAAATAAATAGGGAGAAAGGGGGAGGTGGATAGAAGATGGATAAAGGAGAAGATGGGTGGAGAGGAAACAGACAGGTCAAGAAGGCAGGCTTGGAGCCAGTAAAGGTGAGTACCGGTGGAGAGTTAGGGAGGGGATAGGTTGGTCCAGGGAGGATGGACAGGTCAAGGAGGCAGGATGAGGCTAATAGGTAGGAAATGGGGGTGGGGCTTGACGTGGGAGGGCTGGATAGGTGAGAGACAGGTTAGGGAGGCAGATGAGAGCTGGGCTGGTTTTGTGATGCGGTAGGGGGAGGGGAGATTTTGAAGCTTGTGAAGTCCACATCAACACCATTGAGCTGCAGGTTTCCCAAGCAAAATATGAGATGCTGTTCATGCAACCTTTGGGTGGCAACATTGTAGCACTGCAGGAGACCCAGGATGGACATGTCATCCAAGGAATGGGAGGGGGAGATGAAATGGTTTGCAACTGGGAGGTGCAGTTGTTTGGTGCGAACCGAGCATAGGTGTTCCACAAAGCGGTCCCCAAACTTTCTTGGTTTCCCCAATGTAGAGGAGGCCACATGTGGAACATTGGATATAGTATACCACATTAGCAGATGTGCAGGTCAACATCTGCTTGATGTGGAAAGTCTTCTTGGGGCCTGGGATGGGGGTGAGGGAGGAGGTGTAGGGGCAGGTGTAGTACTTCCTGCGGTTGCAGGGAAAAGTGCCTGGTGTGGTGGGCTGGTGGGGAGTGTGGAGCAAATAAGAGAGTCACCGAGAGAGCGGTCCCTCCGGAAAGCAGATAAGGCTGGGAAGGGAAAAATGTCTTTGGTGGTGGGGTGGGATTGCAGATGGCAGAAGTGTCGGGGGATGATGCGTTGGATCCAGAGATTGGTGGGGTGGTACATGAGGACGAGGGGGATTCTGTTTTGGTTATTATTGCGGGGAGGGGGTGTGAGGAATGAGTTGTGGGAAATGTGAGAGACACGGTTGAGGGCGTTTTCAACCACTGTGGAGGAGAAGTTGCGGTCCTTGATAAACAAGGACATCTGGGATGTCCGGGAGTGGAATGTCTCTTCTCGGGAGCAGATGCGGCAGAGGTGAGGGAATTGGGAATGGGGGATGGCATTTTTGCAGGAAGGTGGGTGGGAGGAGGTGTACTCTGGGTAGCTGTGGGAGTCAGCGGGCTTGAAATAGATATCGGTTTCTAGGTGGTTGCCAGAGATGGAAACAGAGAGGCTCAGAAAGGAGAGAGAAGTATCGGAGATGGTCCAGGTGAACTTAAGGTTGGGGTGGAAGGTGTTAGTGAATTGGATGAACTGTTCAAGCTTCTCGTGGGAGCACGAGGCAACGCTGATACAGTCATCAATATAACAGAGGAAGAAGTGGGGGATAGGGACAATGTAGCTAGTTGCCTTTTATCTGAGAGGAGGAGGATTGATAGACCTGGAAACCTTTGCTGTTCTTCTTCAGTAAGTACTACTGGACCTTTCGTAACCACTTGAGGATGAAATCTAGGGTCAGAATTTTGAGTTCCCCACCACTTCTAGGGCCAGGATCGGAGATGAGCACAAGCTAAAAGTCACTGCGCAGTACCTTGTCCACCTCCACCCTGCCTTGACCTGCCCAATTTTGGTGAGGCTGGACGAGATGGTGAGGTGGGCCACGTGGCAGGGAGCTGCCATGGTTAATTCAGAGCCGACCAAGGTCGATTCAAGGAGGCCCCCTGGGATTTTCCAGTTGGCATCTAGAGTGGTAGGGGTGGGATAGCAGATGATCTCCCAGCTTCAGGCCTGGTGGCTAACAGGCCAGGCAGGTCATCCATGAGTGCTTGGGTGCTGGGACAGCCAAAGGTCTTCTACTAAAAGGTACTGACTCCCCTACTTCCCCAAGTTGCTGCATGTTCCATTTCTTACAATGTGAGGAAGTTGGAGAGAGGGGCAAGCCCTCTGTCCTACATATCCTCCATTAGAACCTGCTGCTTCTTTCAAGGGAAGGCCACTCCAGCTTCCAAACCTTGCCTGCCATCCTTAATTGGATAGCAAGTTTAGTCTCCTGCCAAATTACAGTGACACAACCAGCAAAGTGACCAGATTTTCACCCAATCCCAGAATTCTCACAGTGCAGGATGGCCCCATTCAGCCTGTCATGCCTACATGGGCTCTATTACCTAATGCTGCCTTCTCCCCACATCCCAGCAAAGCAAAGCAGCGTCCAAAACGTTCTACAATGCTTCAGTTGAACCTGCCACTATTAGATTTACAGACAGAGCATTCCTTACCCTAACTACTCGCTATGTAATTTTTTTTTCTCACATTACCCTTTCCTCCTTTGCACATCAATTTTAATTATGTCCTCTTGTACGTTTTTTTTTCTTCTTTTATGGGTGGAAAGAGTCTCTGTCTACCTACTCTCACCATCCTGCTCATGATTTTGAAATCCTCCATCAAATTTTCTCACAGTCTCTTTCTCTTCAAGGAAAGCAGTCCAACTTCTTCAACTCATTCTCATAACTGAAATTGCTCATTTCTGGAAAAATTCTTGCAAATAATTGTATAAAAAATGATTTTCAAACGTCAAAACCAGGTTATATTGAAAACTTAAAGGAAGGCGGGCTTCCTCAATGACTGACATATGGGGCAACCAATGACAGGAGCCCTGGAGTTGAAGGTGGAAGATTATGACTTCTCTATGGAAGACAAAGATACCAACACTTGACCTTGGTTTGTTGAAAAGGCACCAGAAGCAATGGAGTTGTCAAAATTAAAAATGTAGCGGCACCTTCCCTGGAGTGTTCAAGGGAGTGGTGAGGCAGGGATGCAGGTCTGCTGTATATAATGTGTTGGATGTTTCCAAGTAGAAGAGTACAGTTCACATAGATTTTGTCTCCCAGAGGTCCAGTTCATATCTGGCAAATATGAAAATGTGGAAAGCGGAACATTTGAATTGTATTTTGGAAATTGTCAGAGACTGGGAAATTTAACAAAAACCAGACTATCTCAGTAAAAGTGGAATGTTTGGTCACCCCATGCACCAGTGGATGATTACTTCCCCGGGGGACGGTTCAAGATCCAGATACAATCCTAGATCTGGATCTTCTACTAATCCACTAGCACACCTGGCATTAGGCCTACTGAGGTCCTCAAATGCAAAATAATGGCCATTTATGGACCTTAATGCACTTCAACTACATAATATGCTACACAATGAAACATGGGAGAATGTGGAAAACCTGTCTTTTCAGAAAATTAGTGAAAATGTAGCCTCTTGGGGGGGGTACCTTCCCTAAGATTGTATACTGCGTTGAACTCCCTCATCCTGGCTTCTAGACCCAACTCCTATGGGTGCAAAGGCCTGACTTATCTGTGTCCAGTATCCATGACAGTGCTACAGGAGCCTCCCACTATTCTCAGCAGCAAAGACTGCTCTGCCCGGCACCGTCAGTCCATCAGATTGGTCAGCAATTTCATTCCACTGACAGCAACGGGGCACTTGGGTGGGGGGGCGCGTGCAAACCCCAACACAGTGTTCTCTCTGAGGGACAGCCTTTTCATTTAGAGCCAGCCAGTCTGTCATCAACATTTCTTCCACGGGTCGTGATGGGATTGAGCATCTACCAACCCTCCCCATCTCCCTTCAAATCCCCTTTGGACAATCCACTGCCCCTGATTTCTGTTCCTGCCCTCAGTTCACTTTAACATATCGTCCAAGAGATGGCAGCACTGACAATGGCTGCACTTCCACAGATGTGCATGAAGGTGTCTGTCCAGAACAGCTTCCTATGCTCAGCTAGTGAAGTGGAACATAGAACATTGAACTGTCTGACCCAGTAACTAAAGTGTTGGCAAGTCAGCCACACATTTAAGACTGATCATTTTTGTAATGATAAAGTGCCGTCAGCTGCGGCAATGAATTTTGTGAAGAGACAAAATACAAGTAAGCTCTTAAGGGTGAGGTTTATATCCATCAGAGGTTAAATTCATGTCTCCACCCAAAACAGAATAAGGCAATAAGCAGTTAGGGAGGAGCAACAAATATTACATCACCAATGACATCCATATCCCATGAAAGAATTCAATTTTAAAAACTATTGCTATAGCTGGTCCGGTTCTGTTTGTAGGCAACGGCAACCTCCAGGATGTTGCTAGTGAGGATCCATCAGCGGTAATGGCATTGAATGTAAAGGGGCAATGGTTAGATTCTTCTTGTTGGACGTGGTCATCGCCTGGCACTTGTGTGGTATGAATGTCAAATGCCACTTCACAGCCTGGTGTCAAAGCATTACTGTATGTGGACATGGACTACTTTAGTGTCTGAAGAGTTGCAAATGTTGCTGGACATTGTGCGATCAGCAGTGAACATTTCCACTTCTAACCTTATGATGGAAGGAAGGTCATTGATGAAACTTCTGAAGCTGATTGGGACAGGACACTACGCTAAGGAATTCCTTCAGTGAAAGGCTTGGAACTGAAATGACTGGCCTCCAAAGGCCAGAACGGTCTTTCTTTAAGCTAGGTAGACACCAATCTCCAGTAAACTTGCCCCTTGATTCCCACTGAATTTAGTTCAGCTAGGGCTCACTGCGCAATTGATCAAATGTTGTCTTGATATCAAGGATAGGTGCTCTCACCAGTTTAAGATTTACCTCTTAAAGCTACACGTAGCAAAATACAATGACATATATCTAAATCATAACATGTGAATTTGTTGAACATTGAATTCTGCCAACTCAGAGAACATACTGTGTCGTTGCCATCTTCAGTATTTCTTCCAAGTGGTGTTCGACATGGAGAAGTACTGATTTGTCTGCTGAGGGTGTGCAGAAGGGTGCAATCAACAGGAAGTTTCCCTACCTACGTTTGATGTCAATGGGACTTCATGAGGTTTAAAGTCAATGTTGAGAACTGCCAGGAGTGACTTCATAGAGGTTTACAAAATCAAGAGGGGCAATGATAGGGTGAACAGACAAGGTCTTTTCTCCAGGGTAGGCGAGTCCAAATCTAGAGGGCATTGGTTTCAAGGTGAGAGGGGATAGATTAAAAAACCGAACTTGAGGGGTAAGCTTTTCATGCAGAAAATGATCTGTGTATGGAACAAACTGCCAAATGAAGTGGTGGAGACAGGTACAATTAGAACATTTAAAAGGCATCTGAATGGGTACATGGGAGGAAGGGTTTAGAGATATGGGCCACATGCCGGCAAAGGGGACTGGGTAAAATTGCTGTGTCTGGTCAGCGTGGACAAGTTGAACCAAAGGGTCGGTTCCTGAACTGTATGAATCTATGACAGCTTTGTCCTAACTGTATTCCACTGTAGTGCCACCTCTGGTAGTTCTGGTCTGTTGGTTTGACAGGAAGCACCGAGATGTAGTAATGCTGTGTCTGGTACTCGTGTGCAAGTTACTATTCTGTGACTATCACTGTCTCACTCTGTTGCCCAGCTAGTCTGGCCTATTTTTGGCACAAAACCCCTGAGGGTAGTGACAAGAACCGTGCAGGGTCTCAGTGCTTGGGTCACTGCTGAGCGATCTGTTGAGTTTATTCCTTTTTGGTCTCTTCTGTAATCGGCCAGCACAGCAAAGCAGCTTGCCAATTCACAAGGCAGTTAAGAGTCAACCACATCATTGTGGGTCTGAAGTCACATGCAGGTCAGGCCAGGTAAAGACAGCAGATTTCCGTCTCCAAAGGACATCCAAAAGATACAACTCATTTTAACTTTTCAGAAGTCAATTTAAAATGAACAAAGATCATAGAATCCCTACTGTGTGGAAACAGGCCCTTTGGCCCAACAAGTCCACACCAAACCTCAGAGCATCCCACGCAGACATGTCTCCCAGTAACCCACCTCATCTACGCATCCCTGAACAAAGAGGGTGAGCACCATCTGACCGGTTAGTTTGATGGCCTTCAGTTTAGCCTTCCAGCCAATTGGATTGATGCTGACAGCCTCCAGTCTTGCTTTCTAAATGTGACTAGTCACTAGTGACCTTTTCCAACATTTTGGGGGGTAGGGATATGTGCAAAATGTTCATTTTTCTTGTGAAACACTGACAAATTGCGACATTGTTTGAAATGCTGTTGACCAGTAATGATACGTTGACATTTGACATGAAAAGGTCAAAGGCTATTCATTCCAGGCAGTAAGGATGGGAGGACGCTCACATTCCACAAATGGATAAAACAAAATGCATAAGGTTGATTGTCAAATTGCCTGGTTTAGTTAACAAAGCTTTTCAATTAAAATAAGTTATTGTTTAATACACTTTCATAATTAAAGTTGTTCTTTATTTCACTGTGCTGCAAATTTAATTATACATCTCGAAAAACCATTGCCTGATAAAGAAGGTTAGCAAATTTACAGTGGAACTGAAGAGGAAGCCAGTGCTTGAATATTCCATCTCCCCTCAACCTCGCTTTAAGTTGAAGCCTTTTATTTACCACGAGAGTGTTTGTTGGCATTTTTTTGTAGAACCTGTTAGCCAACATTTTCTTATCTTCAATGCTTCAAAGATATTCCTCCAGGACATTTCAAGCTTTGTACCTTTACACACACTGCACTTTATAACATTTGGACTCCAAAACCCGTGGAGGCCTGCACCACTGCTCACCTTACACAGAAGGGGAAGAACCTCATCCAACCTCATCATGAGGACCAGGATGATACATTAGTCTGAAAGCCATTTCAGTTCTGATTGTCCTAATCGGCTGCAAGATAGCAGATTGGCCCAGTACTACTCGACTGTGGGAAGCTCAGGCCCATAGTCGAGTGCAGTGCCACAACGATGCCACCCAAAGGTTGCATGAACAGTAACTCATATTCCGTTTAGGAACCCTGTAGCCCCATGGTATCAATGAGGACTTCACAAGCTTCAAAATCTTCCCTCCCCCTACTGCATCCCAAAACCAGCCCAACTTGTCCCCTCCTCCCTAACCTGTCCTTCCTCCCACCTATCCCCTCCTCCTACCTCAAGCCGACCCCCATCTCCTACCTACTAGCTTCATCCTGCCCCCTTGACACATCCATCCTCCCTGGACTGATCTATCTCCTCCCTACCTCCCCACCTACACTCACGTTTACTGGTTCCATCCCCACCTCTTTGACCTGTCTGTCTCCTCTCCACCTACTTTCTCCTCTATTCATTTTCTATCTGCCTCCCCCTCTCTCCCTATTTATTTCAGAATCCCCTTCCCCTCCCCCATTTCTAAAGAAGGGTCTAGGCCCAAAATGTCAGCCTTCCTGCTCCTCTGATGTTGCTTGGCCTGCTGTGTTCATCCAGCTGTACATCTTGTTGTCACCGATTTACAGTTAGTAGATTTTCCCCATCCATTTCCGCGAATACACTTATAGAAGGTCTTTTGATCTGTGTGATGTTGCCAGGAGACAGTACCGTGCAAATGACAAATCCGACTACAATGCTGACCTGTGTAAGTATTGTAAAGCTTTGAGCTGACATGATATCATAAAGCCATGGAAACTTCAGCCTCAAAGAAGTTGGTTCCCAAACTTCTTCACAATGAATTGTTTGGTAACACAGTGTGTGATCCAGATTTACATGGGCCGTCAACAATTATTGTTGGTCCCTGTATTTTAAAAAAAACCTTTCAGAGAGGAAGAAGCCCCAACTAACTTCCTACATTGTAAAATCAGTTTGAATTTTCATGTCACCTTGGTTCAGATGGTAGCTAGACAACAATTGCTAGTGACAGATGGAACAGCAAAGCAGATTAGCTCAAATTAGGGCGGTCAGCATTTCATTGTGCTGGTCATTAAAAAGTGAGTTTAATAGTTCTCCCATCCTTAGATATAACATACCAACAAATTTCCAATCCTTAATGTAGCATACCAACAAATCTCCACCTGCAACTGGTTACTTGCTGCTGTTCAGGAAATTATGGATGGAAGATCAGAAGTGAAAGGAGAGTGTGACAAAAATCAAAACAAAAAAATATTTTCCTGACAGGCTTGTACTTTTGCAACATTATGACTGCTACAGGATAAATGTTCCAACCTCAAAAATGCATTGTGTTTGTGCCTTATCTTTATAAAATGTCTCTGTTTCCATTACAGCAGAAAACTAATAATATAAGATTTCATACAATCAAAATTTCATGATAGTTAGAGAAACCCACTCCAATATTTTGTGGGAAAGATCTCCAACATGATCTATCATTCTGAATTGCAACGTGGGCATTTGAAAATCTCCAAAGTTGATAGAGTGCCTCCAGTGTCATGCTCAGATCAGACACATGATTTTTGTGAGCTAAGTTGGACTGAAGTCTCCAAACTGGCACTTAATTACCCCTAGTCCACAAAGAGCCATAGGCATTGTTAGAGAGAGGCAAATGTTTATACAACTTGAGGCATGTCACTCCACAGCATCAAGTGTGATCAAGAGAAGGATTAGATTCCCTACAGTGTGGAAACAGGCCATTTGGCCCAACAAGTCTACACCACCCCTTGAAGCATCCCACCCAGACCCATTCCCATATAACCCACACACCCCTGAACACTGCGGCAATTTAACACGGCCACTCCACCGAGCCTGCACATCTTTGAACTGTGGGAGGAAACCAGAGCACCTGAAGGAAACCCACACAGACACAGAGAGAATGTGCAAACTCCACACAGACAGTCGCCCGAGGCAGGAATTGAACCCGGGTTCCTGGAGCTGTGAGGCTGCAGTGCTAACCACTGAGCCACCGGGCCTCCCAAGGGAGGCAGGAACAATCACAGCTGATTGTGGGGATTAAACCAACACTGGTAGCAGCACTCTGCACCACATTCTAGCCATCTATCTGTTCAGCTGAGCTAGCCAATTCAAACAATTACTCAAACATTTGGCTCACTTATTTATCTCATAATTTCATGTTGTTCAGGATCATGTTTCAAATCTTTTAAAAAGAGTTTCTAGTTGTTTGATTTATCTCATGGAAAATCACATATTATAAGAAAAGGTGATAAGCAACTTCGTTGTATCAATAAATATTGAAGTAAATGAACAGTCATTGTCACCTTGGCATTTCCTTTGGGTTTTGCAATGCATGTGAGGCACAGCGCCATCTCTTGACAGGTAGCTGTCAGTGGCTAGCATGGTTGAGGCCCAGTTAATTTGAAATGCAACAAGAACAATTTTTCTTCTCAGGCCTTGTATTTCAGAATGAAATATTACTGTTCCTTGGCATAACTAACTTATAAGTTTTTGCCCACCGGTCCTCCCCTATATTCTAATCCACACCGTCCCACATGCTGTGTCATCAGACATCCACTAATTGTACTTTAAAGCAACTATTATATTTAGGTTAAAGTAAACAGACATTATATTATGGCTAAGGTAACCAGACACCAATTTTATGAGGACAGTTTGAGATTTTCAGTAAATATTTGCTTGTCCCTATTTATTTTCATGTCGAGGCTTCCATCTCTGCCAATGAGTAGGACCGAAGGGTTTACTTCCATGGTGTATGACCCTATGATTCTACAACATTTAAAAGACACCTGGACAGGTACATGTGTAGGAAAGGTTTAGACAGATATGGACCAAATGCAGGTAGGCAGGATTAGTTTAGTTTGGGAAACTTGGCCGGCATGGACGAGTTGGACGGAAGCTGAAACATCTGTTTCCATGCTGTATGACTTTCTGACTTGATCTCCTCCCACCATTTCATGCATTCCGTTTCATATATCCATTGATAACGTACAATGGAAGAATTGAATGATGTGATTCTGCCTCCAACACAGTGCTTGATCTGATGCAGCAATGCTTATATTATCCCTTGTGACCTACAAAATTGGGCAAGAAATCATGGCATTGAAGAGTCAACAGTCATGTATTACAGATAACTGTTATGGACAAAAAAATACATTCACAAGCACCTAAGTGTCTGGGTTAGCATTAGACTATTAGTTACAATACAGCAGCATGCTTTCAGTAGCATGTTATGCTTCAAGTAATCCCTGGGGTAAGATGGAGTCTGAGATATTTAAAACTTCTGGCATATGCTTGGATACGGTGATCATATCCAGAGTACATCTGTTATGTGTTCTGATGTACTGACTTTGAGACATAAAACATTGAAAATCAATTTCTCTTTAGACTAGATTCCTGATAAATGTTAAATTATTAAAAGGGCTGGACTGATGTCAGGATATTGACCAATCAACAGGCCTGTAATATAAGTCTTTGGTCAATGGGTCATGTGAGGGAACTTCCTCCAATTAGAGGTGTTGGTGCTAATTAGTGTGTTCAAGTTGTGGCACTTCCAAAGCTAGGAGATAGCAAGGACTGCAGTTTCTGGAAGTCAGTCAATAAAATGTAGAGGTAGAGGAGCACAACAGGTTCATCAGAAGGGTCCCGAACCAAAACGTCTGATCCCCTGATGATGTCTAACCTGCTGTGCTCATCCAGCTCCACATTTTATTGACTCCGACTTCCAAAGCCCGGGTGGGTTAGTGACAGTGTGCAGTTGCTAGTTGCATGCAGTTAGACAGAAACGATTTCAAACATGTACACAGCAGCACAAAGTGCTGGGACCAGAAGGAGGAGAAAGAGAACAGGAGGCTGCTCCTCAAAAGGAAACCCTTAGCACCTTCCAGCAGCAGCCAACAAGTGAGTGAGAGCCAGGTGGGCAATAGCTGCAGCAAGGGCCAGGGTAAAACTACACCATCCTTCACTGATACCCCTCCAAATCCCTTGGTAACAAACTCTGCCTTCCCCTCGCTTCAATTGCAGTATAAATACCAATCTCCTAATATAGCTACACTCTAACATTATAATCATGACAACAAAGAAGAAAAATAATATGAGCAGAAATAATAATATGTTTGGTCACAAGCTTTTCATTATTTTGATTATTACATGACAACTAATGCCAATTAAGATGACACTGCCCATACACCAAAACTTGGGCATTGGTTGTCCAATATGGCAAACATCAAAGCCCCATTTTCTGACGGATTTTTAACATTGTTACAATCAGGTTAAGAGGGGGTGGGCTGATTCCTTTCATTGTCCCAGTCCCACAGTGGTCACAGCAAAGTTTACATTTAACTGGGAGGTGGATGTTGCTAATTGTATGCATGTATAAGACAATATACAGCTCAGCATCAGAAACAAGACGGCTAAGTTACTTAACAAATAAAGAATTTGTTTTATTGCAGAAGACCTATTCATTGAGCAAAGGCTGTTATGACAGACATAGTGATTGGACAAATTTCTAGATGTCAGTCTAGCCCTTTTAATAACTTACAAATTATTAAGAATCTAGTCTTAAAGCAAAGAAGTATAAATTAATAACAAAACATTTAAAATGTGAAAATATGTTCATCTATCCTTCTTGAAAAATAATACATATGTACAACCCTCTCCAAGCATGAAAGTATTGTAAAACTCTTCAGAGAGCCATCTTTAAAAAATGTGGCAAAATTAAAGTCAGAAAACTAAAATATTCAAAGATTGTCCAAATGCTGTTCTGCAACAAGAGTTACTTCCACACAAGCTATTGATACTAGGGTTTCTCCCTGGATCAGTTATAACTGGGTGAATTCTCTTTTCCTGATGTAATAGGTATAGATTCTGACTTCTCTTTTAAGAACTTGCGCTTATGAGATCTTCCATTAGGCTTCCAACTTATAAACTTCAAGAAAGTTTCAGAGGAAGAGAGGATAAAGCTGTTGCCCTATTGGGTAATTTCTCTCTGAGCATTTGTATTCAAATACAATACATTCAAACTTTTAAACTGGGTCATTTGACCTCTTTCTGACAAAATCACAGATTCAGTTAGTTCATTTAGGCAGCACATATTCTTTGCAACTTCAACATAATTTTGCTGTAGCCAGTTTTGCTTTGTTTTCAAAAAAGTTCAAGACATATCAATGTCCAGCCAATGGTATTATAAAGTAACATTTGAGCTTTGAAAGTCTGATCACCCAAGCTAATGTGGTCAGAGATAGGTCAGACCTATTTATTGCCAATACAAGCACTAAGTAACATGTTTGATGTGGTTAATAGTCTACATGAAATCAATGCTGAAATGTGATGCTAATAACTGATGTGAACCCTACTGTTTCCCTGGAATTTCACTAGTTATCCACAAGGTTATAAGTCCTTTCTTTCTCACATTGGTTGTTCTCTGAGCAAAGTGTCTATTAACTACCTCTCACTCTCATGAATCATATTTTCTTAATATATTCCTCAGCTTATTACATTTTCTGATATTTATTGGTTATCAAAGCAAGTGCTACAAATGTGTAATTAGACCATTGTCATTTTCCCATTTTCATTAGAGCTTCTGGATGCAACTTTCCCCTTCCTGGAGGTGGCAAGTTGGTGAGAAGGGGAAATAATAATGTGAGTTCTCCCTCGGCAGAAACCTACCTCTTTCTCATCCCCAGCATTTTGGGTGCGAAGTTCCAGGTGCAAATTTCTCGACCTATTAGCACTGAAGACCCTAAAGTGACCAATTAACGGCCATTGAAAGGCCTCAATATATCATACCACCAATCTCCTGCCTCCCTGGCATACAGAAGAAGTGACTGGTTTACTATAGGGAAATCAGAGCTACAATTGTCTCAGTCTGGAGGCAATCTATGGTATAGATAGGGCAAAGCGAGCAGCTTCTGTCCTTGCTTCCAACCCCATGACCAACTTGTCACCACAAACCCACTCTGCAAGAAACCCAGTCTTGCCATTGAACCCCTGGGGCAGGTGATACATTGAGTTTTCTGGGCAGTGGAGGTGATATTTTAGTTGCCACCAGATCTGCTCACTTTAAAAATGGGAAATCCCTGCCCTCTTTCTCTATTTAAAAACCATTCAATGTATATACATTGAAACTCGACCACAAGTTTTACCTCAAATACATACTGCAGGCAAAATCTTAAATTTTGTATCTAGGCTTTTTGGGAGAAGCTAAAGCCTTCAAGTATCAAACTTTTACTCAGGCTAGTAAACCGCACAAAATATAATTGAATGGATAAATATAACCAAAGGATGGTGAAATATTTGTATTTGGGTAATTAAAAATTTTACTCACCTTCAAAAAAAAACCACCTCGTGGCTAGATTGTACGTTTATCCATAGGTTATTTCCACTATAAATCATATAAAAAAACACAGAATCCTCCTGTACCTTTTGATGGTATTACATTGCCCTTAGTGGTTTTAAGGCAATAGATTTTGCATTGTCACTGGTTCCATCAAAAATTTCAAAACGTATCATTACACAAAGTTAGTTTTTATGGACTCCATCTGATCTCTGTTCTATATCTGCTGAAATATTGAGTGGAACTGCAATTAATTTTTTTCAAGTTGTTATCTTACAGCACATAACTTGCAATTACCATATAATCGCAACACATCAGCTGATCTCTGAAACTTCTAAATGCACTTCCAGCAGCAGAACTCAATGTATACATTGAGTATAAAATGTATTGGTGCAGGTAGTGGTCATTATGAAATGGTGAAAAAACATACCAGTAATATTCAAATTAAATTGACATGACATATTTTATTGAATGAATTAATTCTACAAGTTTATTTTTAAGCAATATCAAAGCATTTTTTTGCCATTTTACATTAATGAATTGGATGAGAATATAGAAGGTGTGGTTAGTAAGTTTACACATGACTGGTGGTATAACAGACAGTGCAGAAGGTTAGTTAAGATTAAAAAAAAACTTTTGATCAAGTGGGTCAATGGACTGAGGAGTGGCAGATGGAATTTAATTTAGGACAGGACATAGAAAATTAAAGATAGGACCCTGGGTAGTTATTGAGTCATAGAGATGCACAGCACAGAAACAGATGCTTTGGCCCAAATTGTCCATGCTGACCGGATATCCTAAATAAATCTTGTCTCATTTGCCAGCATTTGACCCATTTCCCTCTAAACCCCCACTATTCACAGACCCATCCAGGTGCCTTTTAGATGTTATAATTGTACCAGCCTCCACCACATCTTCTGGCAGCACATTCCATACATGCACCACCCTCTGCGTGAAAAAGTTGCCCCTTACATCCCTTTTAAATTTTTCCCCCTCTCACCTTCAACCTATGCCCTCTAGTTTTGGACGCTTCCAGCCCGGAGAAAAGACCCTGTCGATTCACCCTATCCATGCCCCTCATGATTTTATAAACTTTTATAGGATCACCCTTCAGGTGATGACGCTCCAAGGAAAAAAGCCCCAGAGTATTCAGCCTCTCCCTAATACTCAAACCCTCCAAACCTGGCAACATCTTTGTAAATCTTTTCTGAACTCTTTCACATTTCACAACATCCTTCCTATAGCAGGGAAACCAGATTTGAACATAGTATTCCAAAAGTAGCCTAACCAATGTCCTGTAGAGCCAAAACATGACCTATAATCAATGTACTGAACAATAAAGACAAGCATATCAAATGCCTTCTTTCCTATCCTACTCCACTTTCAAGGAACTCCACTTTCCCACTTTCAAGGAGCTACGGACCTGCACTCCAAGGTGTCTTTGTTCAGCAGCACTCCCTAGCACCTTACCATTAAGTCTATAGGTCCTGCCCTGATTTGCCTTTCCAAAATGCAGCGCCTAACATTTGTCTAAATTAAACTCCATCTGCCATTCCTTGGCCCATTGGCCCATCTGATTATGATCCTGTTGTGCTCTGAGGTACCTTTCTTTGCTGTGCACTACACCTCCAATTTTGGTGTTATCTGCAAACTTACTAACCATGTCTCTGAGATAGTAAGAACTGCCGATGCTGGAGTCAGAGATAACACTGTGTGGAGCTGGAGGAACACAGCAGGCCAGACAGTATCAGAGGAGCAGAAAAGCTGACGTTTCGGGTCGGGACCCTTTTTCAGACAAAAAAAATGCTCCCAAGCTGAAACGTCAGCTTTCCTGTTCCTCTGAGGATGCCTGGCCTTCTGCGTTCCTCCTGCTCCACACTATGCTAACCATACCTCCTCTGTTCACTTTAAAATCATTTAAATAAATGATGAATAGCAGTGGACCCAGCACTGATCCTTGCGGCACACCATTGGTACAGTCCTGTAGTATGCAAAGCAATCCTCCACCACTATCCTAAGGCCATTCTGTATCCAAATAGCTTGTTTTCCCTGTATTCCATGTGCTCTAACCTTGCTAATCACTCTATCATGAGGAACCTTGTTGAATGCCTTACTGAAGTACACACAGGTTGCATCCACCATTCAGCCCTCATCAATTCTCTTTGTTACTTCTTCAAAAAACTCAAAACTCTAGAAACCTGGTACTCCACTAAGAAAGCCATCAATAAACGCATAGAGCTAGACTCCGTATACACTCCACTGCAAAGGAAAAGCGGAAGTGAGGTAGGCCGGCTCAACAGACCCCAGTGTTTAAATAACAGGAGGGAAAACATAACAGCGCTTCATCGGATGCCACACTGATGACGTTAGCCAGCGGAGTAATGAAAAATCTATTGAACAATGAAGCAGCTCAACGAGCCAACCAACCACAACATTCACAACCTGAGCAATAAATCTACTCTAAAACCCTACAAACTCAATTAAGTTAGTGAGATACAATTTCCCACCCCTTGCCTTTCTAAATACATGTAAATCCAGTCTCTCAGGATTTCCCCCCCACTTGCCCACCACTGATGTCAAGCTCACCAGTCTATAATTCCCTGGCTTTTCCTTTCCACCTTTCTTAAAAAATGGCACCACGTTAGCCAACCTCCAGTCTTCCCACACCTCATCTATGGTTATCAATGATACAAATATCTCAGCAAGGGGCCCAGCAATCACTTCCCTTGTTTCCCACAGAGTTCTAGGGTACACCTGATCAGGCCCTTGGGATTTATTCATCTTTATGTGTTTTAAGCCATCCAGTACTTCCTGCTCTGCAGTGTGGATATTTTTCAAAATGTTGCTATTTAGTTCCCCATTTATCTTCCATATTTTACTCCACAGTAAACACTGATGCAAAATTCTGGGTTAGTATCTCCCACATCCCCTGCAGTTCCACACAGTGGCCTTGCTGATCTTTGAGACGCCCCGTTCACTCCCTAGTTACCCTTTTGCCCTCAAATATATTTGTAGAATCCCTTTAGATTCTCCTTAACCTTAACTGATGAAGCAATTTCATATCCCCTTTTTGCCCTCCTGATCTCCCTCTTAAGTATACTTCTACTGCCTTTATACTCTTCTTGGAATTCACTCAATCCCTGATATATGCTTCCCTTTTTTTCACCAAAGCCTCAATTTCTCTAGTCATCCAGCATTCCCTACACCTACCAGCCTTGCCCTTTACTCTAACAGAAACATATTGTCTCTGGGCTCTCATTTTCTCATTTTGAGTGCTTCCCATTTTCCAGCTGTCCCTTTACCTGCGAACATCCACCAAGCCCAATCAACTTTCAAATGTTCTTACCTAATACCATAAACATTGGCCTTTTCCCCCAAATTAGAACTTTAAGTTTTAGATTCGGTCTATCTTTTTCCATTGCTATTTTAAAACTAATAGAATTATGGTCACTGGTCCCCACTGACACGTCGGTCACCTGCCCTGCCTTGCTTCCCTAGAGTAGGTAAAGTTTTTTTCCTCTTTCCTTAGAAGGTGACATACACAGACTGAATCTGAAAATTTTCTTGCACACACAACAAATTCCCTTCCATCCAGTCTATGTTTGGAAAGTTAAAATCCCCTACCATAATCACTCTACTATTCTAACCGATAACTGAGATCTCCTTACAAATTGTTTCTCAATTTCCCACTGGCTACTGCGGAGTATATAGTACAATCCCAATAAAGTGATTGTCCCTTATTTCTCAATTCCACCCAAATAATTTCCCTGACATATTCCCAGGAATATCCCCCCTAAAGTACAGCCTTCAAGTTAGCCCTAATCAAAAATGCCTCTCCCCCTCCTCTCTTACAACCTCCCCCAACCACTTTCAATTCTTCCTCTAGCACCTATACCCTGGAACATTAAGCTGCTAATCCTGCCCATCCCTGAGCCATGTCTCTGTCATTGCTATGATATCCCAGTCCCATGTTCCTAACCATGCCCTGAGTTTGTCAGCCTTACCTGTTAGGCCTCTTGCGTTGAAATAAATGTACTTTATCAGCCCTACCTTATTCTCTGCTTTGTTCCTGCGTGCCCAGACTGATTGACTTCATCCTCTTCCCAACTGTACCGGTCTCAGACGGATCTCTTTCCTCCCTATCTCCCTGTGTCCCAACCTCCTTCCCAGCTTTACTCATTTAAATCCTCCCAAGCAGCTCGAGCAAATCTCCCCACCAGTATACTAGTTCCCTTCCAATTCTAGTGCAAGCTGTCTTTCTTATACAGGTCACCTCTAGACCAGAAGAGTTTCCAATGATCCAAAAGAGTAAATCCTTCTCCCCTGCATGAGCACCTCATCCATACATTCATCTGCTCTATCATCCTATTCCTACTCTCACTAGCTCATGGTACTGGGAGTAATCCAGGTATTACTACCCTCGTGGACTTCCTTTTTAAATTCCTGCCTAACTTCTTATATTGTCTCTGAGTCTCATCCTTTCTGTTCCTATGTCGTTTCTTCCAAAACACACAACCACCTCCTGCCGGTCCCTCTCTCCTTTGAGAATATTCTGCACCCTCTCAGATTTCTTTGATCCTGGCACCAGGGAGGCAACACACCATTCTGATGTCTTGCTGCAGAAATGTCTGTCTGTGCCTCTGACTAGAGAGTCCCCTTTCACAATTGATCGCTTGGAACCTGACATAACCCTCTTTACATTAGAGCCAGTCTCAGTACCAGAAACCAGGCTGTCAGTGTTACATTCCGCTGAGATTCCATCACCCCTTACATTTTCCAAAACAGCACACTTGTTTGAGATGGGGATAGCCACAGGAGACTCCTGCATGACCTGCCTCCCTCTCCTACCTTTCCTGGAGATAACCCATCTACCTGAATGTATCTTCGGTTTATCTCCCTCCCTGCAACTGTCATCCATCACACCCCCAGCTCCTGTAAATTCCTCATTGTCTCTAACTGTCGCTGCACCCAATCCTTGTGATCTGATAGGATTCACAACCAAGCTCACCTCCTGCAGACATAATCATCAGTAACGTGGAAACTCTCTCTAATCTCCCACATCCGACAGGAAGAGCACATCACTCTTCTAAAGGCCATCATTGCACCCTAACAATCTACAGACCCAGAAAATAGCACAGTCCTACTGCTGTAAAAACACTGCTCCAGGCTAACTGAGAACAGGAAAGGGTCCCCGGACTCTGTTTCTTCCTACACAGATGCTGCCTGACCTGCTGAGCTTTTCCAGCACTTAGTTTTTGTTCCTGATTTACGGCATCTGCAGTTCTTTCGGTTTTTATAAGAGGTTGAGGATTGACCTTACTGAGGTGTATAAAATCAAAAGAGGCATGGGTAGGGTAAGTGACAAAGGTCTTTTCCCTAGGGTGGGGCAGGTTAAAACTAGGGGGTTTCTTTTTAGGGTGAGAGGAGAAAGACATGAGTGGCAATTCGTCTACACAGGGAGTGGAGTGAACTGTAAGAGAAAGTGGTGGATGCAGATACAGTTACAATGTTTAAAAGACATTTGGAGAAGTTAAGACATGGTGGCACAGTGGTAAGCACTGCTACGTCACAGTGCCAGGGACCCAGGTTCAATTCTGGCCTCAGGCAACTGTCTGTGTGCAGTTTGCACATTCTCCCTGTGTCTGAATGGGTTTCCTCTGGGTGCAGGCTAGGTGGATTAGCTGTGGGAAATGCAAGGTTGCAGAGATAGTTAGTGGAGTGGGATACTCTTTGGAGGATTGGTGTAGTTTTAAGGCGGCCCAGTGATTAGCACTATAGCCTCACAGCACCAGGGACCCAGGTTCGATTCCAGTCTCGGGTAACTGTCTGTGCGGAGTTTGCACATTCTCTTCCTGTCTGCCAGTGTTTCCTCTGGGTGCTCCGGTTTCTTCCCACAGTCCAAAGATGTGCAGGCTAGGTGGATTGGCCATGCTAAATTGCCCGTAGTGTTCAGGGGTGTGTGGGTTCTAGGGGGATGGGTCTGGGTGGGATGCTCCAAGGGGCGGTGTCGACTTGTTGGGCCAAAGGGTCTGTTTCCACACTGTAGGGAATCTAAAAAAAATAAGTTCATGAATAGGAAAGGTTTGGAGGGATTGGACCAAAGGGTTTTTTTTTCTATGCTGTATGACTCTATGATTCATCGTCTTTAGGATCCAATGCAAAGAGGTGTTCAAATTTATTCCAAGTCACTTTGGCTGTGGCACAGAAAAATGCAAGAAGTAGGAGCACAAGCAGACCACAGAGGCACTGAACTCACCCCACAATTTTATATGTCCATGGGTTTCAGCTCCACTTCCCATGTCTCTTGATTCAGGGGAACAGAAACCAGTTTATCCCCGCCTTAAACATATTCAACGATGAAAAATCCACAACGCTGTGGGGTAGAGAATTCCTAAGATTTACATCCCTTTTGAGAGAAGTAGTTTCTCTTCCTCTCATTCCCAAATAATTGGCCCTTTATCCTAATAATGCACTCACATGTTTTAAATTTCCTGATTTGTTGTTATAACTTCTCACCATCTCCTTTGTGAGGCTCCTTCAGGATCTGCTATGCCCCAATGAGATTACCTCTCATCTTTCTAAACTCTAGAGAATGTAGGCATCATTGTAAGACCCTCACTCTAGATCAGATTAGACATCTTGAGTTTCAAAACTTCACAACAAATCATCTTCTCGCCGTTAATGGAATTGGATATTCTGCATTCTTGAATGACAAGACAGTAATTCGTGGATCTCATGATTGGATGATTAAATCACAAAAAAAAATTACGTTGAGCTGGATGAGCACAGCAGAAATCGATTTCTGAAGAAGGGCCTCGACCCGAAACGTCAGCTTTCCTGCTCCTCTGCTGCCTGGCCTGCTGTGTTGCTCCAGCTCTACACTGTGTTATCTCAGACTCCAGCACCAGCAGTTCTTACTCTCACTAAGCGGAACAACACTCTTTGTGAAGGTTATTTCTCCATCAACAATTCATCTATGCCATTAACGGCAAATGTGACTCATGAATGACTTGTTGAGGCAGATATTCATCCAACAATTGAATTGTAGACATTCGACAGCCTGATATATCTGCACATTGGGTGTGTTTTTTTTCTTTGCAGGCACCTTGTGATTTAGAGAGGTACATGGGAGCAAAACAACGCCCACACCGATACACTGCATTTTCTGACTAGGTCACTGGGACATCTATTCTGCATATTTTTGATCCACAGCTTCACTTCCTGCTCATTCATTTGACTGTTGTCGCGAACGTGGACATATCTCCTGCAGGGAACTTGATTTTCAGTTTGTTCTACGTTCGAAAATTACATGTTAATAATTAATTAATTTTGCTCCGTCGGCCATGCAGGATAGTACCATTCTCATTTCCTATAGTTTTCACTGGAACTGTTTACAAAGCTTCATGCTCCATGGTTTAGATGCCAGGTACATTGAAATAATGGTCCATGTTGACACATCCATGTTGCTGGTGCATTACTATGGACACTCATTTTTTATTTTGGAAACTGGTAATTTTGACATTGAGATCATTTGTTACTTTCTGATCTATCTACAGCTTCTGCCAAAACACAAGAGTTCTTTGTTCCACAAAGTGGCTACACTAACCAGCTGGTGCTCTGAAATCTTTGTCAGACTCAATGTTTGACTTACTTCACTATAAGTTTATATTTTGCACTTCTGGTGACAAAATAAGCATTCTGGCAACATTTGAGGGACCCATTCCAGGTCACACTCCTCAAGATCAGTTTAATATCCGGTCCCTGATCTCTTGGCAAATTTGATCCGGGGCAGCTTTTTCAGGGTGTATTTCAGCGACTTCCATTCTTGCAATAGTTTTTTTCGCTAATACTGAATTATTCAATGTAACACAGTTATTGATGGATGAGCAAATATTACAGTTTCTGTTTTGAAACTGGCTTTGTACTTCATTTTTGCTAGATAACTATTTTTGTTTGTTGTTTGCTGTACATGGCCTGCTCTGTTTGGGCATGTCTTAAACTCCCTCGTATTTTCTTGACAACGTGCTTGGTCTGATGAGCCAATATATAAAACAAGTAAATCTTGAATTTCTAGGTGAAATGTTGAGGCCAATCCTTAATGTAAGTCTAGCATTTCTAAACAGAAAAGGAGTGCCAACTCGTACGCCGGGTATAGGCTTAAACATTATTTTTGATGCTCTTAGGTTTCCATTTTTAGAAAAAAATGAATTAAATCATAGCATCTGAAGCACCAGTAGACATCATGAAATACAATGCAGTTGAAACAGAATGTAACCTATTTGGTTGGCATGAAATGTCAGCTTTGGTCATAGATTTTTGTTCAGCGCTATGTGTTTTTTTTTGTTTATTTGTCTTTTCGGGAATATGTTATGGCATTTTTGAGCCTTATTTATCAGTTTTTCAGGGTTTCATAGATTGCTATGTTAATAACACCACATACAATAGACTAAATGGTTACTCAACTAGTTGTCATTTGTGGAAACGTACTTTGTCTATAATAATTGCCATATTTTCTGTGCAGCAGCCATAACAACTTCAAAATAGTTCATTGTTTGTGGAGAGCTTTGAGGGTTTGCTGAGAGATGTGACAGGTTTTGCAATGGTGCTCTTTGTCATTTCAGGCCAGCTACAGTGTGGATCCAGGCCCTGAAAAGTTATCTAATCTTCAGGGTCAGGTGAATGATGTAAAGGGCATCATGTCACAGAACATTGAAAAGGTTTTGGAAAGAGGAGAAAAGCTGGATGACCTAATCATTAAGACAGATGATCTCCAAGCATCTGTAAGTATGTCATTTTCCCAATTTAAAATGGTGAATGGAAAAAAATGCATTCCTTCTGTATATTTAGCCTCAGAAACAGTTTCCTTAATAATATTTTATGTTTCTTTGCTGCATATAATCTCTGTTTAAGGTTACGAATATCGATCTGAAGGACTCCATGCTTGTCACCTGGAGTAGCATCAGGTGTACCTGTATTGGGAGTGCAGTTCGATGCAGAGTAAAACTCTGCCTAGGTTACCTCAGTGCTGCCTTTTAGCCCCAATCCATTTTCTACACAAGCATTCTAAGTGGCTTTTTTCTTAATTAAACTACTCTTTATATCTGTTTGCAAGTAGTATATTTGGGACAAATCCCTCCAAGGCAGAAATGGGAAGATTACATTGTTAGTGCTATATAGATAGTTTATGTATACTCATTGGAACTTAGAACAATGAAAGAACTTTTTGAAACATACAAAATTCTTAAGGAGCTTGACAGGGTTGATGTGGAAAGGTTGATTTTCCTTGTGGTAGAATCCAGGAGCAGAGAGCATAATCTTAGCATAGGGAGTAATGAGGAGGAAATTCCTCTCTAAGAGGTTTTGGAATCTGTGGAATTCTTTACTGCAGAGGGCTATTGCATTGGCTCATTAAAAATATTCAAGGCTGAGAGATCTTTAATCAGTAAGGAATCAAGTGTTATCGGGAAAGGAAGGAAAGTGGAATTGAGGGTTATCGGATCAGCCCTGTCATTGAATGGCATAGCTGATTCAGTGGGCTGAATGGCCCACTTCTGATCTGATATCTTACGGTCTTATGGATGGGGTCCTCAGCTGGCTCATCATCTGCTGCAGTGATGACCAATATGATTGCCTACCATTAGGCACTTTGCCAAAGATAGGAGTTTCAACAATTGCAAGACTTCACCTAAAAAAGACCTCTTTTAGCACAGACTTCTCAACAAACCAGAGAATCACCCCTCCACAACTGTCCTCTGTGACACCATCTGTGAACTACATATTTTTATTAATTATTGAACACAGTGTCTTTCCTCCTTGGGCTCTAAGTGCCAACACACATTTTAACTGTGCATTTAGCTTACAACAAAATGTGTTTTCAACAGCTGATGGTAGGTTGAAGACACAATAATCAAAACAGAACAGAAACATGTTGTGGAACAGAATAGATTTACTCTTGCTTTCAAGCTTAATCCAAATGAACAATTAAAAATTTGTATTATGTAAAAACACCTCCTGTGCTGTTATCATAATTGCTTAATTAAAACTATTGAATTATTCACAATTTTTAGCAAATAGAACTTTGAATTAATTGGAGTAGATGATTACTGACAATATACATAAACTATGCATTTTGATAGAAAATGGGAGTGTTCCTAATACACTTCCAAAATAATTTCTTCTCTATATTTGTATGTTCAACAAGTGAAGTGCAGTGCTGGATTGCGTTCTGTCTAAGAATCGTATCCCAATTAGCTCCCAATGAAAATAGATAAAGATATGTAAATGCTTTGGTCTAAGAAATAATTAATTTCAGTGAAAGGAAAAGGGACCCCAGACTGGAAGCAAAGGGTTGATAAAACATTGGGCCAAGAGTGGACGATAATGCAATATGAATACAAAGGTTCTAAACCATCCACAAGCATGCATTTTCCAGCATAAATGTAAAGATGCATGCACGAAGTCTGATAATAAAATCCACTTTGAAAAAGTGAGCGAGTGAGCAGGAGATAGATAGATAATCAGTAAAGCATTCAACTATTGTAGAGAAAAGGCAGGAAAGTGGAGTTCACAGTCATCAGATCGGCCATGATCTCATTGAATGTTGGAGCAAACATGATGGGTCTACTGAAGGTCCACTTCTGCTCATACATCTTACAGTGAAATGACCTCATTGTGTCCATCAATATTTCTCTGTGACCTTGAACTCCAAACCAAATTTAGCCTTGTTACTTCCTCCAAAATTGATTTGGACAATTCCCCAGGCATCCCTGGCAGCTTCTGATGTATGTATAAATGAGGGGTATGATGTCAGCTTGAGGCTTCTGAGAAATTTGGGTTCTGAAATGTGAAGCACCTGGTGGAAGCAGCCTAAAATTACTGGCCATCACAGAAAAGGGGAGTTACGGCCATGATTTTTTAAATTCAGGGCGATTGAGCTAGATCAGGCCAGTATGTTTCTCCTCGTCTTCAGAGCTTCCCTGTTTGACAATCCTCCAAGATTGTCCAGAAGTCTCTCAAAATATAATATCACTGTATTGGACAATAGGTGATTGAAAATCACATGGTGAAATGGCTTATGATCAGACACCCAGAAATACTTCCATTACATTGCAAGCCCTCAGTATTTTTGCCAGCAGGAATCAGGCCAGCTGTCTGTCCACACATTGAATCTTCCAATGCTCACTCAAGTGAGACAACCATCCTGCATTTATTCACACAGAAGAGGAATCTACATGTGGAAATACAAGGATATTGGCAGTCGGTCCCAATTATTTAAATAAAGCTTTCACCTTAGCCCGGGGATCCTGACACAGACAGGAATCTGTAGCCATGTCACCATCTTCATGCCAAGATTTGGATGTAAATGAAGTGAAACTCAAAATCACCAAAAAGTAACCAGCTCACTAACCGAGGCTATGTAGGAGATTCCTCATTGACTTCTTAAGCTAAGGAGAACTGACTTGACCAAAGAGAAAACTAAGGGATTCATAATGCACACCTTGGGTTCATGTTTTAATGGCACAGTGTGAAAAAGACAAAGCAAGACACATAAATCAGAAGGCTTCACAACCAAACCGCAATATCAACCCATCCCTGTCATATGTACCAGGCTGTGGCTGTGGGATTGTCCACAAACCCACAGATCAGCATTGAGTCAAGCGTCAACTTATGCCAGTTGCTGCTAAGATACCTACAAGCAGTCTTTACCCATTGTGTATTTGTTTTCATTTGCAGGCAAGTCTTTCTACACTCATAACTTTAGGGGTAGCAGGGCGGCTCAGTGGTTAGCACTACTGCCCCACAACACCAGGGACTCAAGGTTTTTTAATTCTAGCTTTGGGTGATTGTCTGTGTGGAGTTTGCACATTCTCCCTGTGTCTGCGTGGGTTTCCTCTGGGTGTGCCAGTTCTCTCCCACAGTCCGATGATGTGCAGGTTACATGGATTGATGATGCTAAATCATCCATAGTACCCAGGGATATGTGGGTTAGCCATTGGAAGTGCAGGGTCACAGGATTAGGGTTCGGTTGTGTCTAAGTGGAATGGTCTCTGGACAGTCAGCATGGATTCGATGGGCGGAATGCCTGCTTCCACACTGCAGGGATTCTATGAACAGCAGTAACAGTTTAGTATCTCATTTATCTCTTTTCTCTGTTTAACTACGTTGGTTTCATAACCCTCAACACCTTTGCTTATCAAACATCTATCAACCCCACTTTCGAAATATTCCTTCATCCAGCCTCTATAACTTCCATAGGACACAGTCCTGGATGTCATAACTCATTCCTCTGCCTTTCTGTCTTCCTTTCTAATAGATGCATCACTTTCACCATGTACTGAGTAGCAGCAAGAGGTGGACATAGTTGTCTAAAGCATATACTGCTGCATTTTCCAAAGTGTAAGGTGTCTATATATTATGTGATCAATGGTATTATAATTATTGTTTGATAGTACAGAACTTGAGGAGTATTGTTAAAAAATAGACACACTTGTCAAAATTTTTCATCTACAGTTCATCAGGACAATTTGCAAGAAGAACCAAGGCAAAAGGAAAACAATCTATTCAAACTGCATGAGAAGAGACCACTGATTATTTAGCAAGTAGAGTCTGAATGATAAAGGTCTTGTCATGGAAAATGTAGTGATCAAATGATGACTGACAGTTCATTGCCAACCTTTGTTTAACCTTAAACCAGGCAGGTTGACTCTGATTGGTCAAGACTTAGATTAAGAAATAAAGCAGAGCATGGAAATCATCTGTTTTGGAGAATTGAAATAGGTGGGATTTGTGAATATGTTCTCACTGTCTGCAAAAATCAAGGCCCTGTGCACTAATATGTGTAGCTTCAGTACATGCAGGTTTTCCAATCTTAAATTGTCAATATAACTCTTAGCACACTTAGAATTATTTAACAAATATCCAATTGCAGAAACACATCTAATGTTGGACATTGCGTTTTGTGTTTTGCGACACAGACTGGTTGCCAATTGATGCCGATTTCAATTTAAAACAAGTAACAGCTATTATCTTGTCCGCGTCTCAGTGCAAAACAGTGACTCAGCCAAGTCAACCTTACTTGATTTAATTGCAAACAAAGCTTGATGGTTACCTGTCAATCATTATCAAACTTAGGCACTCTCAAGGCAATGACTCTGCAAATCACAGTCCACTTGCCAACCAGTCAGCACCATCTTCTCATTCTCATTCAGTTTAAAAAAGGAACTGCCAGAGTTCCTCTCCTTCCCTTTCCTTTCTTGCAAATTGACCTGATGAGTACAAGATTAAAAAATTCAATGAAATATATTCTTGGTATCATAATGCTAATTTCAAGAGTTACCTCACATTGCACTGCACTGTTGAGTGATGTTCAATATGTATCAATGGTGGTTGAGAGAAGACCACAAGTCATTTGAGTTCCAATAGTCTGCATTGTGAGAAAGCATATGGTTTCACCTGTAGTCTTCTCCAGGGTCATTTCTGCGTTGTCCTCCTGTTTGGGTTTTTCACTGATATTTGCTGACATCTAAGCCAGAGCAACAAGAAAGTAATGCCAGCATGTGAGCTGAAGGACCGCATAAGCGCTGACAGATTTGTCAAAGCTACAGCCTGAGTGGATCTACAGCATTCAGTTGAATTGTGTAGCAAAACATTTGTGTATCTGATACCCGGAGCATGTGAGTAGGCTGACCTTGGACAGTTTTTCTTTGGGTAGCATCATCTCCCTCAGCATGTTTCCATTTATTAATTAATATATGATTCTAGCTGGTTTTCTGCTCCTGCCAGGTATACTACATATAATAAACAGGTGAGTTTGCCTTGAACGCAGCCACATGAAATAACCCGACAAATTTTTTTTTGAGTCATTGAGTCATATAGCATGGAAATAGACTCTTCAGTCCAACTCATCTATGCCAACCAAGTTTTCCAAACTAAACAATTCCCATTTGCTTGTGTTTTACCCATATCCCCGTAAACCTTTTCTATTCGTGCATTTGTCCAAATGTCTTTTCAATGTTGCAATTGCACCTGCATCTATCATTTTTTTCTAGTAGTTCATTCCACACACACAACACTCTGTGTGAAAATGTTGCCTTCAGGTCACTTTTATATCTTTCTCCTTTCATCTTGAAATTATGTTCCCCTAGTTTTGAGGTGACTTCACCAAGTCTAACACATATGTTTAAAAAATATGTAGCACAACCGATGCAACTTTTAAGTAACTGCAACATTTGGCAGCTACCATCATTGTTGCTGAACCATGAATGTCCATTATACCAGCTGGCTGGCTCCCAACAGCAATCCTAACACAAGCTGAGAACTTGCTAAAAGCTGACTCCAGAAGTCCTTCTGGGGACAGCCCTCTGCCAACTGGGCACACCCAAGTCTTGTTGTACTTGATCTGCATCAGCTCCATGCATGGAGCTGGAATCAACTGAAGTATAAAAGAACAAACAGTAAGGGCTTTTGTGGCGTGGTCGTAGAGTCCCTGCCTCTGAGCCAGAGGCTCTAGGTTCAAGTCCCACCTGGTTCAAAGATTTGTCATAACACATCTGAACAGGTTGATGAAGAAACAGAATGGAGAAATCTCTTGTGTTGGATTTGGAATTCACAACACCTTAAGAAAGAATGTCCTGCTGCACATTTCATACAAAATAAAACCAATTTGTTTTCTCATTCAAAATCAAATAAGTTTTTAAATTGCAAGAAAATGTCAAGGGAAAAATACTCCGACAATTTCTTAAGTATGAAAAGACATCAGAGTTCATCTACTTACATTTTAATCAACATTAAATGGAGTGGAATACAGTTTCTCTTTAGATTGCTATACATGGAATAATGTGTGTGTCAGGGCACAATTCGCCTGTCATACATATGGATACTGTGACAGATTCTCCATGTCTGGGATAAAATTCAAATTACTTTTAAAACTTGCTTCTATGTTAAATCTTTCATTAAAGAGATGGGTTTCTCAGGACAACCTTAATTTGGATGTAAATCTGAAGCCAGATGGCCTCAGACAATGGGAGCTGACTGAAATACTTTCAAACGTGCAATCCCACTGGAGGGATTTGAATGCATTGTCCTTTGAGCTTTATGGGAATCTTATTTCAAGGGGCCTCCATCTGAGCAGGTTTGATTTGTAGCTGTACTGGCCAGCCCACAGTCTGAAAAGATCAGAAGAAAAATGACTCAGCTTCCTCCAGACGGGAGGTTTGAAGCAGTTTGTTTGCAAGAACGCCTAGTGTTTGTCAAAGGAAAATACCACAAGGGCCTTCACTGAGGCACACAGATTAAAAAGTGGATGAATTACTTAGAAAACCTCTTGTTTAAACTAACTAAGGCAATCTATCAAATCATAGTTAGTGGATTTATTCTTACTTTGCTTTTTTCATTAACAAGTCTTCAATCCATGCCATTGTATTACTCGCTACTGTATGTGCTCTAATTTTGTTTACTAACTTCCTGTGTGGGACATTATTGAAAGTTGTCTGAAAATCCAAATAAATCACACCTAGAGTTCCTGTGATCTATTCTAGTGATAACATCTTATAAAAGTCTAACAGGTTTGTCAAACATGATTTATGCTTCATAAATCCATATTAACTTTGCTCAATCAAATCCTTATTTTGTAAATATCAAGTTATATCCTTTATAACAGATTCTAGCATTTTCCTCTCACTGGTGTTAGGCTAACAAATCTGTAGTTCCTGGTTTTCTCTTTCCTTCCTTTCTTAAATAGTGGTGTTATATTTACTACCTTACAATCTGCAGGCACTAGTCTAGGATCTATACAAACTTGTAACCACGAATGCATCCACTATCTCTACAGCCACCTCTATCAACAATGTAGATCATTGGGTGTCAGAGTTGTTCAACTTTCAGTCCCATTAATTTCACCAATATTACTTTACTCCTAATGCTAATTTCTTTCAGTTCCTCATTTTCATTAATCTCCTTACGTCTCTATCGCTAGAGAAATATATTTCCAAATTGCATGGCTATCTAGTCCAACTTGCAGAAATGATACAATAATATACCCCAAAGTCTGGTTATCAGGCAGGTAGGTTTAATATGTAAATCAAATTCCAGAAAATAAATCACTCTGAGCAATTACAATAACAAGTCATCATCATCCATAATCACTTGTGAGTATCATTGCCCACCTAGGAAATTCCATGTGACTGGTAAAGTATTCTTTGCTCCTTGCGTGGCAGATGAGCCTGATCCGAGAGCCTCATCTCCAACCACACACTGGACCATTGAAGGTAAATAGGTTTCCAGAGTCAGCATGAATTTGTAGCAGTAGCACTCATTATTCCACTTGTGAGTAAGGCCTTGGCATTTCACCACCAACAAAGTGGACAGTGAATGAAATATTGTGGACAGGATATTTCTATCTATGCATTTCTGTCGGCACACGCCTTTCCAAATGATCTGTTTTAGAGAGAGGAATTGGGGTAAGGGTTTAGTTAGCACACTGTACATTGAGCATTGGTTGCATATGTCGACTGTGTTCAACCAGCCTGTATTTGCAAAACTTCACAATACCATATTGAACACAAGATGTTATTTTGATACTGGGCATCATTTGCTAAATAACTTGTGAGCTAAGAATTACACAAGGAGTTCAACCTGGATAAATGCGAAGTGATGCATTTTGGAAGGTCGAACTTAAATGCTAAATATAGGATTAAAGGCAGGATTCTTGGCAGTGTGGAGGAACAGCGGGATCTTGGTGTTCAAGTGCATAGCTCCCTCACCGTTGCCACCCAGGTGGATAAGGTTGTTAAGAAAGCATGTGGTGTTTTGGCTTTCATTAACAGGGGGATCGAGTTTAAGAGCCGCGAGGTTATGCTGCAGCTCTACAAAACCCTTGTGAGACAACACTTGGAATATTGTGTCCAGTTCTGGTCACCCTATTATAGGAAAAATGTGGAGGCTTTGGAGAGGGTGCAAAGGAGATTTACCAGGATGCTACCTGGACTGGAGGGCTTGTCTTACGAGGAGAGGTTGACTGAGCTCGGACTTTTCTGTCTGGAGAGAAGGAGGAAGAGAGGTGACCTGAACGAGGTGTACAAGGTAATGAGAGACATGGATAGAGTCGATAGCCAGAGACTTTTCCCCAGGGCAGGATTGACTGCCACGAGGCATCATAGTTTTAAGGTGTTAGGAGGATGGTACAGAGGAGACATCAGAGGGAGGTTCTTCACCCAGAGTTGTGAGCGCATGGAATAGTTTATAGATTATAGTGGTAATCGTGGAAGCAGAGTCATTAGTGACATTTAAGCGACTGCTGGACATGCACATGGACAGCAATGAATTGAGGGGAATTTTTTAGGATTAGGATTATTCCACGGCACAACATCGTGGGCTGAAGAGCCTGTACTGTGCTGTACTTTTCTATGTTCTAAGATTCCGATTTAATATGACCAGTGGATTTGCAGTGTGATTCATTTGTGCACGTTGAAAGCTACACATGCTCATAGAGAGGATTCTGTTGTCAATCCCTTTCAATGACAAACAAAGACTTATGGAGGCAACCAATTCCTACTGCATTCCCCTGGCCAATTACAATCTACCTGCCTGGTCTGAGTTTAATCTGTAAACTAAAAAATAAAACTGTCCACTGCATCTCCATGCTAACTACGGTCCCACCGTTCTTTTCTCATGCTGTATAAATTGATGTGGTTTTTCAAAGTTTGATTTCCTATGTGTTAGCGCTGACAGGTGTAAGATGAAAAGTTTCAACTTTGTAGCAATTTTTAACTTCTGCTTTACCATGCCTTTATTCACATTACATCTTACACATCTATCCTGTTTGATTTCAGGCTGACACTTTTCAGAAAACTTCCACAAAGATTGCAAGGAAAATGTGGTGGAAAAACACAAAAATGATTGTTATCATTGTGGTAATAGTTGTTGTGATCATCACCCTCATCATTCTCATTGCTACAGGTGTCATCCCAACATAAGACCTTCCTACATAGTACTGATGGTTCAGCTATTAAAGCAAATGTATCTTCTTGTACATAGTTAGTAGTTCTCCAGAAATACAGTTGCATAAGTTTTGATTATATTATAACCAAATATATATATATATATATATATATATAAAAACATGAACATTTTATGTACAAGTTTCAGAATAAGTGAATAAGGGATATTTATATTTGAAGTTTATTCCTTGATGGAATCGCACATAATTATACCTATATTGTTAGTGTTGTTTATGTGTCTGGAAGGGTTAATACTAAAAGAGTGCCATAAGTACCACTCACCATGATAATGTCACATGGACATGTAAACAGACATTTTAGGATTTCAAACTGAGTCCTAACCTCTGGTCCTCTTCAAAATCTCTGTAACAATGTCTATTATTGCAATGTAATGTAATTAGTTGCCAACATGCAATAAACTGTATCTTGATAACGAGAAGAATCTCTCCTCATTTGACAAAGAAGTGGTTATCCTCTAAGACACTAGACCAGGCTGTACAGCTTCTAGCACTCTATCTTCATCATGGGCAGCAGCTCATAGTTTAGTGAACTAGCATGCTCATGCAAAAGTTTACCTGTTTACATGTATGTAGAGGAAAAGAGGGCTCCTTCTCACCCTCTATAACAATTCATCTAAATTATTTTCAAATGGTTGAAACACAATTGAGGTACTCCAAGTGAACTGAAATATTGAACTTTACAGGCTATTCAATTGTCAGATGCAGTCAAACACCTGATCCTATTCTCAACATTCGTGAAACGTATGTATTCCTGCATGTGTCATTGGAATGCTGATCCTTCCTATGTATTAAGGCCAACTGCATGAAGTCTATTTATTCCCCTCTTAGATCTGGTGAATTGGCAGGTGGGACATCTTCCTCATTTGGGGTGGAGCATATGATTTTAATGAAATGTTTGTTTACCTTCAAAAAAAACATTGTTTCCATCTTTTTACCCTTTTGGATAAATGATAACAAGTTTCCTGAGTGCTATAACACAGGTTGGCAGGTCAAGAGATGGAGAAGAGGAGTGGCGAAGCAGAGAAATAGCAAGCAAGGTTACATTGTAACTATGAGTCAAATTTTGTGCACAAGAATAGGAATTCATCAGAAGTACCTTCATTGTTTCTAGCTTTCTTGATGTAACCAATGGAGACTAAATAGGATTGGAAACAGGAAGTACAGGATAATAGTCTAAAAATATTTTATTTCAAACTGCTAGACTCTAAGTCAGCACCACTGCCGTACTATTATTTGTGAAGTACTTGAGCGCAGCTGAGTCAAACGTGGTCAAACAAGATCCCATCTCCTCTCTCAGGTAAATATAAATCATCCAATTATACTATTTGAACAGAATTCCTGGAGGCCTTGCTAAGATTTCCCTTAACACCACTAAAACTGACAATTTCTTCATTCATCCTTTCTTGTTCTTGCTGTGTACAAATTAACTGTTTTCTGCCCATCAATGATTTTAATTCAAACCATTTTATAGACTGTAAATCACTTTGTGATGTCTTGTGGTCATAAAATATATAACCTAAATTCAGATTCTTTCCTTTTATTAATTCACCAACAAGCACGTACTAGTTATTCACATTTTGCCACTAGTAAGCTGAAAGGACCTTGCTTAGGAGTGGGGTGAAGCATTATAAACAACCCATTAAATTAACTCCCCGTGAGGCAGTGGAAAGAATAGTCCATGGGAACATACACAATGACTGAGATGGCTCCAATGAATCCATGTGTCTTTTAAAGCTTTTTATTATTATTTGTTTATATAAGACAGCATGCCATCAAGGAGAAATACAAATATCCAGACTGCATGATCAAGACATCAAAACAGCAATGCAGCATGCTTGTTTTTGTATGTTTATATCAAATGGAACAAAACAAAGTAGACTTTAAATATAACATGCATGAATCATAACAAACTGGAGCTCAAAATCTCAGGAAGCATAGCAGCATGATTCACAACAGCTTACCCGAATTGAAAAGAAACACTTAACATACAGGCACCAGCAAAACATTGACTGTAAAGCACTTTGTGATGACCTGAGGTCATAAAACTTCTGATGGCAGGAAACTTTCACAGCCAGTTAGATGCTTTTCCTGCCTCAAAGCATCATTACAAATCCAGGCAGGGACTTCACACCAATACACACTAGTGTGCCTACACCAGCAGCAGGCTTCTTGCATAGCCATTAATTCGTGGAGTGGGACTTTTACCCAGTTCAACTCAGGCTCTGGGGCAGGAGAACTAATCACTGAGCCACGCCACTTCCCTTGAGTCAATATTTCCTATGTAATAGATTCCTGCAGCAACAGAAGCATCTAGTCTGACTTAGATAATAAAATGTGAGGCTGGATGAACACAGCAGGCCAGGTAGCATCTCAGGAGCACAAAAGCTGATGTTTCGGGCCTAGACCCTGAGATGCTGCCTGGCCTGCTGTGTTCATCCAGCCTCTCATTTTATTATCTTGGATTTTCCAGCATCTGCAGTTCCCACTGTCTCTAATCTGACTTGTCTGCTTAATAAAAATCCTTTCTCCCAGTCAAGGAAAATACAGCTACAATTTTACCTAGACTGTCAACACAGAAGGCAGCCATTCATCTCATTATCCTTTGAGAGAATTATACAATTAGTCCCACACACTTCCTCCACCATCCTGCAATTTTTACCCTTCAAATATTTATCCAATTCACTTTTAAAAGTTACTACTGAATCGGTTTCCACCTTCCTTTAAACAGTTCATTCCCAATCATTTTTTAAAAAATGCTGCAATTACTTTTCCTCAAGTCACTGCCAGCTCTTTTCCCAATAACCTAAAATCTGGATCTTCCAGGTTTCAAATTTTCTGCAGTTTGTGACCATTTGTTTGTAATAAGCGTCAAAATCCTTCATCATTTTGAACACCATCATCAAATCTCCAAATTATGCCTAACAGCTTTTACAACATATCCTGCTATTTCAAAGATTTGTGTAGATGCACCCCATAGTGAGTGTTACTAGAAACCCTTTAAAATTATACCACTTAATTTATATTTCCTCCTAGGAAACCTGGAAACATTTATACACCTAATAATAATCAGATTCCAATACCACAAGGTAAAACATGCATCATGATCTAGAATTTCCTTCAAGTGAACGAACATTTGCTTCTTTACAAATGTCTGCAATTGCCCTTTGTTCTTGGTAGGAGTTAGTGTGCAAACTGTTTGTTTTCTACATCACAATCATAATGCAAACTATTTCATTTGTTATATAAACTGCCCCAGGTGGATGATAACAGTGGCAGATTTCTGACAAACTCCAGCTGTCCACAGGCATAATAGTTTCAGTTAGCTACAATGCACCACCAGTACAAATCCAGATAACTTTTACATGTTTTACAGTAACTCTCACTAACAAACAACTGAAGCCATTGAAGACTCAAATTGTTCAGGTCAGACAGAGAAATTCAGCGAAGTGTTTTAAAGGTGAATATATAAAAATTACTTCCATTTGGTTTTCCTTGTTAAAAGAAATTTTTACACTGAATTTCTTCCCTATTTTCTACTCATTAGCAATGTGTCAACTGCAATATATTTGCCAAATGTACGCATTAAGAAATGGATGATGAGCTGTAGTTTCAGATACCATAGTAGTAGATGGGTCAGTGTTCAGGTTTGCTCAACGCACTGTATGAACAGATGCATCAGAGAAAATAAGGAAAAGGGGCTCAACAAAATTAATAAGCAAAATAGCAATAATTGGATAATTAGTAGCACTCAGGAGTAGGAAATTTGTAGAATAAGATGGTTTTCAGAGGGTTTCAAAAGTTGAAACATATTCTAGAAGGCCAAACTAGCTTTTCAAAGTTCTTTGCTTTCAACCCTTCAGGTTGGGAGATTATGAAGTTGTTCTACTATTTGATAAAGATGACTGTGGAAAAGCAAAGAACATGTAAACTGAATTCCTGTTAACTTTTAGTGATAATCGGAACTGCAGATGCTGGAGAATCCAAGATAACAGAGTGTGAAGCTGGATGAACACAGCAGGCCAAGCAGCATCTCAGGAGCACAGCTTTTGTGCTCCTGAGATGCTGCTTGGCCTGCTGTGTTCATCCAGCTTCACACTCTGTTATCCTGTTAACTTTTACCTCAGCTGAGAGCACCTCCAGAGGTCATGTCCCTATCAGCAACTTCTAGAACTGGGAGTCAATGCTGTGACATGCTGACACCATACATGGAATCTTAAAGTGGCTACAGACACTGTGGCATGACTTAGTGATCAATTTATAAGCCAGGTTTCCCCCTAACATCAGTTGTCAAATTGCCACATTATACACAACATAATTGAAAATGAATGCAAGAAAATGGAGAACAGATTTCATACAGTCAGACTGACGTGGTGGAATTCAATAGAATTTGTAAATTGCCTTAATGAAGAATTGGTTGGATTCCTTGAGCTACTGTTGCAAAATTGCAGCACACCCAGGACCAAAATGTTACCAAATGCAAGCTGGATGATGGATGATCTGAGTATTGCCTATGTAGATAGACCAAATCATCATCTGCAAATACGGTAAACTGGATTGAAAGCAGAAGTAAAACATTGCATTCGCCTGATAAG